>NW_027361673.1:7335000-7385000 GCF_039654945.1 Dendrobates tinctorius
CTTGTCTCGCATTAAGAATGTTACACTGTACTTATGACAAATTGAATGGAGCTAAAAATGTAACACTTTTTTGGAGTTTTGTAAACCACAGAAATGTAGTCCAGAACACTGAACAGTGTATGGCTGAGAAATTTATCACAGCAAAATTGTTTAATGCTTTTTTATAGTGAGGAAGTGACTACTACGAAATACGCGTTGGGGCGGCGGGAGCACCTTCATTAGACTCATCTCTTATTTGTAAGTCTGTTTTTCTACTGTTCATCTTTTGATATTCATCATAATATTAACCACCGGCACGCTATGGTTGATATATTGTTTGATTATATACTATTTTTCTGACAGCCTCTGAGTTAATCTATGTATATATCCAAAAAAAGAAAGGAAGACCGCACTCCTGGAGCTGGTGGAAATAGTGTTGGGTTTATTGGCACATGCAATACATGTCGGCCGGGGGAGTGATAGCAGGAGAGGAGAAACAGCTGTTTCTCCTCTCCTGCTATCACTCCCCCGGCCGACATGTATAGCATGTGCCAATAAATCCAACACTATTTCCACCAGCTCCAGGAGTGCGGTCTTCCTTTCTTTTTTTTGGATATATTCAGAATTGTGGATTCCCAGGCCAGCACCCGCAGCTGCCAGCACTGAGAGCTCCGTACACCGCACACCACTAGAAGCTAAATGGTAACAGTGGTGCCGTCCGCGCTTTTTTCTTCTTTTTTTTTCTCTTTTCTTACTTGTAATCTATGTATATGTTCAAAAGTAATCTTTGCACTATATGCACTTTTGCACAACAGCAGTTTATTTGTACCACTATGCACTTTTGATGCTATGAGCTAATAATACAATTTAAGCTAGAAAAAAAAGGTCAAATCCAGCGCTGCTTGTGGTCAGAATGCAATACATAAAGTGCATATGCACATATTGATTTCTAACTGTATTTTAGAATGAAACATTTAGCAAAAAATTGATCAATTATTTGAGCCACCCCAGGACGCCAAGGCATTCTCATATGGGGCAGTCCTACTCTACTTTTTTATATTCCCTGTGCCATTACGGCCTCCTAAATGTATTAAAAGCAAGACCACATAAATGTCTCATTTTGAAATACAGTTAGAAATCAATATGTGCATATGCACTTTATGTATTGCGTTCTGACCATAAGCAGCGCTGGCTTCTCCCCTTTTTTTATTTGATATTGGTTTGAGGCTGACCACCACTGTTGCCGTGCGAGCTGGGTTATGCTCGCCATTCTTTCTGAGTTAATTTTGATTAATTTAGGCAGCTGTGCACACACACACAGCAGCCCAGCCTTTCCCCAGGCTCTGTTTGATTGTGCACCTGTATCTGGGCCTGTATCACCCTTCATCTGTGGTGCTGGTCAGGCAGTGTGGAGGTTAGACCTGAAATGTCTATGTCCGGATCTGGTCAATCTTTATCTGCGCTCACCATTTCTGGCTCCATGAGAGTGATTCAGAAATGCTTCAGGTACAGTTTGCATTTAATGTGGTCTTGCTTTTAATACATTTAGGAGGCCTTAATGGCACAGAGAATATAAAAAACATAGAGTAGGACTGCCCCATATGAGAATGCCTTGGCGTGGCGGGGTGACCCAAATAATTGATCAATTTTTTGTTAAATGTCTCATTTTGAAATACAGATAGAAATCAATATGTGCATATGAACTTTATGTACTGCGTTCTGACCATAAGCAGCGCTGGATTCTCCCCTTTTATTATTTGATATTGGATTGTGGCTGACCACCACTGTTTCCGTGCGTGCTGGGTTATGTTCGCTGTTCTTTCTGTGTTCATTGTGATTGATCTAGGCTGCTGTGCACATACACATCAGCCCTGCCCTGCCCAAGGCTTTGTTTGATTGTGCACCTGTGTCTGGGCCTGTATCACCCTTCATCTGTGGTGCTGGTCAGGCAGTGTGGAGGTTAGACCTGAAATGTCTATGTTCGGACCTGGTCAACCTTTATCTGCGCTCGCCTTTTCTGGCTCCATGGGAGTGATTCAGAAATGCTTCAGGTACAGTTTGCATTTAATGTGGTCTTGCTTTTAATACATTTAGGAGGCTGTAATGGCACAGCGAATATAAAAAATGTAGAGTAGGACTGCCCCATATGAGAATGCCTTGGCATGGTGGGGTGGCTCAAATAATTGATCAATTTTTTTGCTAAATGTTTCATTTTGAAATACAGTTATAAATCAATATGTGCATATGCACTTGCATTCTGACCATAAGCAGCGCTGGATTCTTCCCTTTTTTATTTGATATTGGTTTGTGGCTGACCACCACTGTTGCCATGCATGCTGGGTTATGTTCTCTGTTCTTTCTGTGTTCATTGTGATTGATCTAGGTGGCTGTGCACACACAGAAGCCCTGCCCTGCCCCAGGCTCTGTTTGATTGTGCACTTGTGTCTGGGCCTGTATCACCCTTCATCTGTGGTGCTGGTCAGGCAGTGTGGAGGTTAGAGTTCCTTACACTTGCCAGTCCTACTCTAACATGAAAACCTCAAAAAAAGGAAAAAATCCTCCAAAAAATTCAGATACAAACCAGACAGGCCTAAATGCATCTGCACTAATACAGGGTGCAGCGGACCCAAGTAAAATGACAGCTGCACAGGTGCATAAATACTAAATGAAACAGCCAGCCTACAATCAGGGATTGGCCGTGTGGTACACCAGGGCAGAAGAAATAATCCGCATGTGGCAGTGTTCACACAGGGAATGGAGGGCTTCTGGTTCACAACCTCTTAGTAACGCCATATAGGGGGGCTGCCCAGTGCCAACTAGAATGCATCCCGTGTGAACAGAGGCCACAAGTTTGAAGAACCATTTGGGCCCAACTGCACCCTGAAAGAAATATGAAAAGTGCACAAAAAACATATCAATATATGTAAGGTATTGGTTAATATTAAGGCCTTAAAACCGAAGCTGGCAAACTGCGTCAAAGTTCCTTACACTTGCCAGTCCTACTCTAACATGAAAACCTCAAAAAGAGGAAAAAATCCTCCAAACAATTCAGATACAAACCAGACAGGCCTAAATGCATCTGCACCAATCCCTGATTGTAGGCTGGCTGTTTCATTTGGTATTTATGCACCTGTGCAGCTGTCCCTGTGTGAACACTGGCACATGCAGATTATTTCTTCTGCACTGGTGTACTACACGGCCAATCCCTGATTGTAGGCTGGCTGTTTCATTTGGTATTTATGCACTTGGGCAGCTGTCATTTTACTTGGGTCTGCTGCACCCTGTATTAGTGCAGATGCATTTAGGCCTGTCTGGTTTGTATCTGAATTTTTTGGAGGATTTTTTCCTCTTTTTGAGGTTTTAGTGTGGAGGTTAGACCTGAAATGTCTATGTCCGGACATGGTCAACCTTTATCTGCGCTCGCCTTTTCTGGCTCCATGGGAGTGATTCAGAAATGCTTCAGGTACAGTTTGCATTTAATGTGGTCTTGCTTTTAATACATTTAGGAGGCCGTAATAGCACAGCAAATATAAAAAACGCAGAGTGCTAGTGTAGTAGAAGCGCTGGCTTCCTCCCTTTTTTATTTGATATTGGTTTGTGGCTGACCACTGTTGCCATGCACGCTGGGTTATGCTCACCGTTCTTTCTGTGTTCATTATGATTGATCTAGGCTGCTGTGCACACACAGCAGCCCTGCCCCTTTATTTTTATATAGTGCTAACATATTCCGCAGCGCTTTACAAATTGCACACATTATCATCACTGTCCCCGATGGGGCTCACAATCTAAATTCCCTATCAGTATGTCTTTGGACTGTGGGAGGAAACCGGAGTACCCCCCATGCAAACACGGGGAAAACATACAAACTCCTTGCAGATGATGCAGTGCCATCCACTGAGCCACCGTGCTGCCTAGCTTCAGCACCAGTATGAATGCTACTGGACTCTGATTACTTTTTACTGTGCATCTAAACAACTGGACAAGCACTTTCTGCCTCCAATATGAACTGTCACAGAGCGGTGGAATGCTCTCAGTGTGCCGAGCCACTCAGCATCTGTTCTTTTATAACCCATGATGTCACACGGCCAGCCAATCACAGTAATGCCACTATCAAGATGGCTACAGCATTTCAGTGATGTCACACGGCCATCCAATCACAGTAATGCCACTATCAAGATGGCTACAGCATTTCAGTGATGCTCAGGCAATCCCTGCATGCTTATTGGCTGTGTAACAGGCATCAAATATGCAGGGCAGGGATTCAAGTTTAAAATGGAGCAACCCCAATGCTCACTGAGTAATGAGCACATCTGAGCACTGATTGATATCTGAGTATCACCAAGCACGTTCGCTCATCCCTAGTGATGATGCTTGAAATCATTGTTCTGCTAACCATGGGCAGCACAGCAGTGCAGCTTTGCAGCGCTGGGGTCCTGGGTTCAAATCCCACCAAGAACAACATCTACAAGGATTTTGTATGTTGTCCCCATGTTTGCATGGGTTTTCTCCAGGTACTCCGGTTTCCTCCCACACTCCAAAGACATACTGAGGGAATTTAGATTGTGAGCCCTGTTGGGGATAGCAATGATAATGTATGGTGCTGCGGAATATGATAGCACTATTTAAAAAAAGCATAATAAATAAAATGTGCAGTCACTATTGCTTTGCATCAAAATGGCTTTACAAGCAAGGACATTGCTGCTTGTAAGAATGATTAACTATCGGATCATGAAGAACTTTAAGGAGAACTTAAATTGCTGTGAAGATGGTTTCAATGTGTACAAGAAAGTCCAGAAAGTGCCAGGATTCAACTATAGCCTCAACTATGCACAAAGATGGAAGCTGGCCTTGTTTCAGGAAAGCAAAGAAGTCACATCTTTCCAAGAAAAACCATCAAAGACAAAATGATATTCTGAAATAAAAATATGGATTGAACTGCAGAATACTGTGGTAAAGTTACTTATTCAGATAAAGCCTTTTTTAACTGGTTGGGATGTCTGGAAGAATGATTGTCTGCAGAAGAACAGGTAAGTGTCACCATAAGTCCTGTTTCATGCATACAGTAAAGCATTCTGAGAACATTCATGTGCATGATTGCCTTGGATTCAAGGAAATGAGCTAAGAACAATTTTGTCTAAGAACTCTGCGTGGATAAAAAATAGTATCTAAACATCCTCCAAGACCAACTTCTCCCAATAATCCAGGAGCTATTTGGTGATGAACAATGCTTTTTCCAGTCTTATTCGAAAAGTATCCTAACCAACAAAAGCACGAAAAATTGTGATGAACTCTAAGCACTGATTAGGCAAGAGTGTCAGTCAGGTACGGACTGGGACTGAAATTCAGCACTGGCATTTAAAATCACACAGGCCCATGCTGTCCCCGCCCCCGAGCACCAGATGGGGATATATTACTAATATTACCCTGGTTAGAAGAAAGCAAGATTTACTACAAGACCAATATTTCTAATGATACCCTGCTGGGGTAAGTGAAGGAGTCAGTGACTTTGTGCTCCGCCACAACTCTTAACAGTATGGGTGTCTTGAGAACACTGATTCTGTTAACAACATAGCAGACAAGGTTGCCCATGACCAGACAGGCCCTTCTGGAATTTGTAAGAATTGCCAGATGGCCAGTCCGGCCCTGATGTCAATATCTGGCCCATAAGCATGCCAGGGCAAGTTGCAAAAGTCTTAAAAAGTAAGGATGAACACTGTAAATATTGAGACTTTGCCTAACCCCTTAGTGACCGAGCAAATTTTGAGCCTAATGACAAGACAAATTTTACAATTCTGACCAGTGTTATTGGAACGCTTCAACAGATCCCACTGATTCTGAGGCTGGTTTTTTTCGTGACATATTGTAGTTCATGACAGTGGTAAAATGTCTTCAATATGACTTGTTTTTATGAAAAAATGGAAATTTGGCAAACATATTGAAAATTTTGCAATTTTCAAACTTTTAATTTTTCTGCCCTTAAATCAGAGAGTTATGTCACACACAATAGTTAATAAATAACATTTCCCATTTGTCTACTTTGACTGCACAATTTTGGAAACAATTTTTTATGTTAGGAAATTATAAGGGTTAAAAGTTTACCTCATTTTTCCAACAGAATTTACAAAACCAATTTTTAGGAACACATCACATTTGAAATGACTTTGGGGGCCTATATGACAGAAAATACTTTAAAATTTGCACCCCTCAAGGTGTTCAAAACTATAGTCAAGAAATTTATTAACCCTTCAGGTGCTTCACAAGTTCTGGAGCAATGTGGAAGGAAAAAATGAGCATTTAACTTTTTTCACAAAAAATTTACTTTAGACCGAATCATTTTTATTTTCATAAGGATAACAAGAGAAAATGAACCCCAAAATGTGTTCAATTTCTTCTGAGTATACCGACACTCCACATGTGCGGAAATTCACTGTTTGGGCACATGGCAGGGCTCAGAACGGAAGGAGCACAATTTAACTTTTTGAATTAAAATCTGTCTGGAATCGAGAGCTGACATCATGTCGCTTTTGGATAGCCCCTGATGTGTCTAAATGGTGGATACTCCCCACAAGTGACCCTATTTTGGAAACCACACCCCTCAATTATTTCATCCAGGGGTATGGTGAGCATTTTGACACCACTGGTACAGCACAGAATTTGATAACAATATTTTGTCATATTGAATATGTCATCATTAGTGTTGAGAACAAGTGCTGGCTACTCCAGTTTGCATCGGGTGCTAGGGTATGCACCGAGTATCATGGGTGCTCAAGTTACATGCTCAAGTCCCTGTCCCACATGTTTCATGGCTGTTAGACGCCCCCAAAAATCTTGCGAGGATCCGCGATACTCCGTGCATACCTGAGCACCAGATGCAAACTTGAGTAGCGAGCACTTGGGCTGAACAGTAGCCATCATATCGTCATCATTTTTTTACTTTTGATAAAAACTATTCTAACCCCAATTCTAATCCTAACACAACCCTAACCCTAACTCCAACCTTAACAAAACACAACCCTAACCCCAACACAACCCTAACCCCAACACAACTCTAACTCCAACCCCAACCTTAAAACAACCCTAACCCCAACACTAACCCTAGCCCCAACAATAACTGCAAATAATGAAAAAAAATACAATTTTATTTTATAATTTTTATCTACCTAAGGGGGTGACAAGTGGTATTTGCTTTACTATTTTTATAATTTTGATCACTATGATAGGGTCTGTCACAGTGATTAAAAGAAACCAATAGGAAAAATTCCCTATTGTTGCAGGGCACTGGCTGGCAGATATCGGTGGGTGCCCTGTGCATGCGCCTGCTATTTTTTTCCAGGAAGATGACATGGAGAACCAGGGGATGGAGCAGGAGGGCCTTCTACCCCAGGTATCTGAAATCCTGGATATTTTCAGATGCTGCAGGGGTGCTACAGCCTTATTTCTCAGCAGAAATAAAAAGCGGTGCTATGGAATAAGTACCCTTGATTACCACCATTAAATGGTGTATCGTGGTCATTAAGGGAATAAACTTGATGCATTTGACAATAAAAGTTTAAAAACCTTCTGAAACGCTTATAATTGTACTTCAGTAATCATATAAAATACCTGACTAAAAGATCTGAAAGCACTGAAATACCAAACTTTGTGAAAACAAAACTTTGTGTCAGTCTCAAAACTTCAGGACACAACTATCTACCAACAGCCCAACAGCTTACCTTTGACTTCTTGTGTCAGCTTTTCAGAAGTTTTGATCTATTTTAGTATCTACCATTATAGGTTAGTTCCATACAATGGAATAAATGTATTTATTTTTTTCTTCAGTGCCCAATGGTGTAAAATTTTGTGCCCCACCTTTGGTGTCAATATTATCACTGCACCCCAGATGAATTCATTGAGAGTTGTAGTTTGTAAAAATGTGGTCTTTTATAGGGGGTTGTGCTGTTCTGGCACTACCTCAGGGGCTCTGCCAAAATGACATGGCACCCTCAAACTACTTCAGTAAAATCTGAACTCCAATATGGCACTTCTTTCATTCTGAGCTTTACATTGGACCTCAAAAGTAGTTTTCAACCACATATAGGATATTGGAGTACTCAGGAGAAATTGCACAACAAATTTTGGAGTCCATTTCCTTCTATCCTTGTGAAAATGAAAAAAATTGGGGTTAAAACAACATTTTGTGGGAAAAATATATTTCTTACATTTTCACAGATCAAAATTGTTAAATTCTATGAAGCACCTGTGGGGTCAAGGTGCTCACCACACATCTAGATAAATTCCTTGAGGGGTCTAGTTTTCTAAATGGGGTCATTTCTGGGGGTTTCTACTGTATAGACACATCAGGGGCTCTCCAAATGGGACATGATGTCCACTAATGATTCTAGGAAATTTTACATTCAAAAAGTCAAATATTCCCCTTCCCTTCTGAGCCCTGCCGTGTGCCCAAAAAGTAGTTTTCTCAATCATATTGGGTATAGGTGTACTCAGGAGAAATTGCACAACAAATTTTAGAGTTCATTTTCTCCCTTTACCCTTGTTAAAATAAAAAATTTGGGACTAAAAGAACATATGTGTAGAAAAATTTGATTTTTTTAAATTTTACAATTCCATGTTATAAACTTCTGTGAAGCACGTGTGGTATCAAGGTGCTCATGACACATCTAGATAAGTTCCCTGAGGAGTCTAAATTCTAAAATGGTGTCACTTGAGGGGTGTTTATATTGTTTAGGCACATCAGGGTCTCTGCAAATGTAACATGGAGTCTGCTAATTATTCCAGCAATTTTTTTTTCATTCAAAAAGTCAAATGGCGCTCCTTCCCTTCCAAGTCCTGCTGTGCACCCAAACAGTAGTTTTACTCCACATATTTTGGTATTGATGTACTCAGGAGAAATTGCAAAACAAATTTTGGGGTCCATTTTTTCCTGTTACCCTTGTGAACATAAAAAAATGAGTCTAAGTTAGCATTTTTGTGAAAAAAAGTGAAATGTTTATTTTTTCTTCCACATTCTATTAATTCCTGTGATGCACCTGAAGGGTTAATAAACTTCTTGAATGTGGTTTTGAACACCTTGTGGGGAGTAGTTTTTAGAATGGTGTCACTTTTGGGTATTTTCTGTCATATACAGTAGACCCCGCAAAGTCACTTCAAATGCAATGTGGTCCTTAGGGAAAATAAATCACTGGTCAACTTTTAACCCTTATAACTTCAAAAATAATGTTTAAAAAATTGTGCTGATGTAGAATAGTCATGTGGGAAATGTTATTTATTAAGTACAGCTCTGGCAAAAATTAAGAGACCACTTCCAAATGTTCCGTTTGTCTGATTTTTCTCTTTATAGGTATATTTTTGATTAAAATGTGAATTGTTCTTTTAGTCTACAAACTTCTGAGAACAGGTCTTCGAATTTCCAAGCAATAAATTTTGTATTTTTCTTCTAAAAAGGAGAAATGGTCAAAATTATAAAAAATAAACAGTGCTTTCAGACCTCATATAATGCAAAGAAAACAATTTCATAATCATCTAGGAACAACAATAGTAATGTTTTAACTCAGGAAGAGTTCAGAAATCAATATTTTGTGGGATAACCATGATTTTTGAAAACAGCTTTCATGCGTCTTAGCATGCTTTCCACCAGTCTTTCACACTGCTTCTGGCACAAAAATGTAAGCAGTTCTTTGTATGATGGCTTGTGACTATCCATCATTCTCTTGATTAAATTCCAGAGGTTTTCATTGGGGTTCAGGTCTGGAGAATGGGCTGCCAATGACAGGGATTTAATGTGGTGGTCTCTTAATTTTTGTCAGAGCTGTATGTTGTGTGACATAACTCTCTGATTTAACGGTATAACAGTACAATTTTAAAAATTGCTAAATTTTCTCCAAATTTCCTTTTTTCCCACAAATAAAAGCAAGTCATCCCAAACAAATTTTACCCCTATCATGAAGTGCAATATGTCACGAAAAAACTATCAGAATCAGTGGGATCCGTGGAAGCAGAGCTATTATTTGGTCAGAATTGTAAAATTTGTCCTGGTCATGAAAGTGAAAACAGGCTCGTGTGATGAAAGGGTTAAATTCAAAATTCAGTAGGCTGCATCTTAACAGCTTGATCATCAAAATATTTGCCAGATGTGATGTCTGAAATTTTTGCTAATGCCTATTAGTTTTTAATCACTCTGTCATCTTGTAAATTCTTTTAATTCTACATTTTAATTTTGAGAATATTAATGCTGAGAAAATAAGTACGGTATTTCTAGTAATATATCAGATGTTCATTAAAATATATTATATGCAAAATGTTTATTAAAACACCATCACCAAAAATACCTATTGTACTTAAGACAAAGGGTTTGATTCATTTAGACAGGAGGTTTTTATATTAGTCTTCATGAAGGGAACGCTTAAGTGAAATGTGCCAAATTCATTAAGAAGTGTGCATTTCTTAGTGAATTTGGCTCATTGCTCAACTGCCATGTGCAACCACCACATGTATAAATCTTTTAGTGATGGGAGTTCATGTCGGTCATAATTTACACCACTTCTGTGGTGTAAATTATTATGATGAATATGATTAATTTGTCAACCACATTTGACAGCATGAATGCTGTCCAATTTTCAAAAAGTGGGAAGAAATGTCAAAGACTGGTGTAAAATAACAAAATGATAGCATTTTGTGACATTTCAAGCAGTTTTACGCTACAATTCTGGCAAAAACATCCAACTTGATGAATCTTGCAGTGTGTCCAGTAAAAACAAAAAAATGATGGGAAAGATTAAATTCAAAAAAGTTTTGGATCATTATTTAAAGTTTATCTGGAAAACATTTCATTGAATCTACATGCTCAGCAGACTACTACTGAATGATGGCAGCAAAGTCTAGCTAAGAGCCTGGGGCTGAGGAATAGGTAGCACCAGGGCCTGGCTGGCAAATTTTAGTTTGGGTGGCAAGCATACAGTAGTGGCCCATCCTTAACATGTTTATTTTCACCTGCTTCATAGGTTATATTCACATGACCGTATTGTTTGTCTGAGTGCTGTCTGTGGAAAAAAATAACACACTTGGATTAATTCAGATGAGAATTTGTAGTGGTCACTAGTTATTAACGTCTTATCCGAGCTCGCTCGGGTGTTACCCATGTATCTCGGGTGTGCTCATATATTATCTTCCAGTCTTTGCTGCTGCATGATTTGTAAGACAGCCTTAACATGTGCAGGACTTGCCTGTTTGTTAGTCTGAACACATGTGGGGGTTCCCTAACAGCCGCAAATCATGCAGCCGCAGGGACTTGAACATAATATACAGGCATGCCCGAGATATTCTGATTACACCCGAACGAACTCATATAAGACATTATCCTAGCACGTCTGCTGGTCACACAGAGTACATGTAATTCTTGTGTATTACCATATTTAAAGTGTAAATACTTTTTTGTGGTATAGTAAAACAAGGAGAAAACAAGGGGAACTGCTACCTTGGATCTAATCCTTATAAACAGGGAGGAAATGGTTGAGGAGGTAAAAGTGGCTGGGACCCTAGGAGGTAGCGACCATGCTATTTTAGAATTTTGGATAACTAGAGGCGGAAGACCTGTGAAGACTCAGACGTCAAGGTTAGATTTCAGAAAGGCAGATTTGAAGGGATTCAGAAAGAGAATTGGAGGGATCCAATGGCTGGATATCCTAAAAGACAAAAATGTCCAGGAGGGATGGGAAATCTTGAAAAATGAAATTCTCAAAGCACAGTTGTTATCAATTCCGAAAAGAGGGAAGAATAGGAAGCATTTAAGGAAACCAGGATGGATGAACACAGAACTTAAGCACATGCTAAAAAGGAAGAAAAAAATGTTTATAAAATGGAAAGAGGGAGGCATATCTAAAGAAGAATATAATGCTGTCTGCAGAACCTGCAGGGCACAAATCAGATTAGCTAAAGCTGAAAATGAATTGAGGCTTGCAAGAGATGTCAAAAGCAATAATAAAGGATTTTGGGGATATGTCAAAAGTAAAAGAAAAGTCAAAGATGCTATAGGATTTTTACAGGATGAAAATGATGAAATGGTAAGACAGGATGTTGAGAAGGCTGAACTTTTAAATTCCTATTTTGCATCTGTTTTCTCTCAGAAAGGAAATGTAACATCAACTGTTATTCACTGTCCTATTAAGGGAATAGAAGAATCCAGGATATCTATAAACAGAAAGATAGTGAGGAAACACTTAGCTAACCTAAATGAATTCAAGTCTCCAGGTCCAGATGAATTACACCCCAGAGTACTGAAGGAGATAGCAGAAGAAATTTTTGAACCCCTCTCCATAATCTTTGAAAATTCTTGGAGAACAGGAGAAGTGCCAGAAGACTGGAGAAGAGCAAATGTTGTTCCTATCTTCAAAAAGGGGAAGAAGGTGGACCCAGGCAACTATAGGCCGGTGAGTCTGACTTCTATACCAGGAAAGATCTTTGAACAAATTATTAAACAACATGTATGTCAATACCTGGATAAGAATGAAGTGATTAAACAGAGTCAGCATGGGTTTGTAACTAATAAGTCATGTCAGACTAACTTAATTTCCTTCTATGACGGTATCACTGATTGGGTGGATCAAGGAAATTCTGTAGATATAGTATATCTCGACTTCAGCAAAGCATTTGACAAAGTCTCTCATACAATCCTTATTGAAAAAATGACTAAGTATGGAATGGACAAGGCAACTGTTAGGTGGATTCATAACTGGCTTAGTGATCGGACCCAAAGAGTGGTCGTAAATGGCTGCACATCCAGTTGTAAGAATGTCTCAAGTGGGGTACCACAGGGCTCTGTCCTGGGCCCTGTATTGTTCAACATCTTTATCAACGATTTAGATGAAGGAATTGAGGGTAAACTGATTAAATTTGCTGATGACACAAAGCTAGGAGGGATAGCTAATACTAGAGAAGAGAGAGAGGATTCAGAAAGATTTAAATAAACTGGAGAAGTGGGCAGCAACTAACAGAATGGTTTTTAACAAGGAGAAATGCAAAGTACTACATCTGGGCAATAAAAATGAAAAAAGCATATATAGAATGGGAGGAATAGGGCTAAGTGACAGCACATGTGAAAAAGACTTGGGTATACTAATAGATCACAGACTGAATATGAGTCAACAGTGTGATGCAGCAGCAAAAAAGGCAAATGCAATTCTAGGATGTATTAACAGAAGCATACAGTCTAGATCACGTGAAGTCATTATTTCACTCTACTCCTCTTTGGTCAGACCTCATCTGGAATATTGTGTCCAGTTTTGGGCACCACATTTTTAAAAAGACATCAACAAACTGGAGCAAGTTCAGAAAAGAGCGACCAGAATGGTGACCGGTCTGCAAACCCTGTCTTATGAGGAAAGGTTGCAGGATTTGGGAATGTTTAGTTTGCAAAAGAGAAGACTGAGAGGAGACTTAATAGCTGTCTACAAATATCTAAAGGGCTGTCACATTGTAGAAGGATCAACTTTATTCTCATTTGCACAAGGAAAGACTAGAAGCAATGGGATGAAACTGAATGGGAGGAGACACAGATTAGATATTAGAAAAAACTTTTTGACAGTTAGAGTGATCAATGAGTGGAACAGGCTGCCACGAGAAGTGGTGAGTTCTCCTTCAATGGAAGTCTTCAAACAGAGGCTGGACAGACATCTGACTGGGATGATTTAGCGAATCCTGCTTTGAGCAGGGGGTTGGACCAGATGGCCCAGGAGGTCCCTTCCAACTCTACGATTCTATGATTCTATGATTCTATAAGGTACAATGTGATTTTCTACACTAATGTAAACATAGCAGCGTAAAGGCAGTCACACAGAAGCATAGGTTTGCTAGATAGATACCCAAGATTTATTATTTTATGTATTTTTTCAAGCATACTGGATCAAGAAAGTCATTATTCTAAATTTCAACTCCATATTATAGTATATGATGTATCAGTCACTAATTATCCTGTGTGTACCATCTGATGTCTGTGCACACAGTATACAGTATACCACATACAGTACAATATACATAGGACAATATGTGACTGGTATATAGAGATGAACAACAACAACTTAATTTGCAGGACAGTGGTCCAGTGGTCAGATGAATATTCAGTGGCTGCTGGATAGGAGCCCTGCAACAACCTCCTACCTAAGGGCATCCCCTTTCTCTTCCTTTGATTTGGAGCCTTGAGCAATGTCATCTATGTGTCATCCTACAAAGATAACATCATGCAAGGACTAGAAATCAAAAGAGGAGTCGGAGGAGGAGACTTTCAAGGCTCTGGTCTGGTGGCCATGGACTACTGACGTGACTGTGACCAGTGATCTGTGAATCAATTTGCTCATCTGTACTGGTATATGATATATTATGACTAGTGTTGAGCATTCCGATACCGCAAGTATCGGGTATCGGCCGATACTTGCTGTATCGGAATTCCGATACCGACTTCCGATATTTTTTCAATATCGGAATTCGGCATCGGAATCGGAAGTTCAGTTGATTGACGGCCTGACGTCATCATGATGCGCGGTGTGTGCGCATCATGATGCGCCGTCATTTCGGGCCTTCCGGGGGTCTCTGCCGGCCTGCCGGGGGGCTGTGCCGGCCTGCCGGGGGGCTGTGTGGACTGCCCGGGGTCTCTGCCGGCCTGCCGGGGGGCTGTGCCGGCCTGCCGGGGGGCTGTGCACCCTGTGGGGGTCTGTACCGGCCTGCCGGGGGGCTGTGCCGGCCTGCCGGGGGGCTGTGCTGATGTCCGGGGGTCTGTGCAAGCATCGTCCGATGGGACTACAAGTCCCATCGGGCGATGCCTGCTACCATGACAGTTATTGACACATTAGCCAATGATGGGACAGTAGTAGTCCCATCATCCGGCTAATGTGTTAAATGTTAAAAAAAAAAAAAAAAAAAAAAAAATACTACATACATACTACATGCTACATACATGCTACATATATACTACATACATACTACATACATACTACATGCATGCTACATACATACTACATATATACTACATACATACTACATACATACTGCATGCTACATACATACTACATACATACTACATGCATGCTACATATATACTACATGCTACATACATACCACATACATACTACATGCATGCTACATATATACTACATGCATGCTACATACATACTACATATATACTACATGCATGCTACATACATACTACATGCTACATGCATGCTACATACATACTACATACATGCTACATATATACTACATACATACTACATATATACTACATGCATGCTACATATATACTACATACATACTACATATATACTACATGCATGCTACATATATACTACATACATACTACATATATACTACATACATGCTACATATATACTACATACATACTACATATATACTACATACATGCTACATATATACTACATGCTACATACATACCACATACATACTACATACATGCTACATATATACTACATGCATGCTACATACATACTACATATATACTACATGCATGCTACATACATACTACATGCTACATGCATGCTACATACATACTACATACATACTACATGCTACATACATACCACATATATACTACATACATACAATACATTCATACAATACATACATAGACATACAGTACATATAACATAGAGTAACATACTTACCAATACTTGTCACATTGTTCCCCGAAGCCATTGTCTTTCCGGAATAAATATTAACATAACAAACCACAAAAATACTCACCCACGATCCGAAGCAGTCCACGAGTGTGTCCCACGACGATCTTGGGTAGAGAACTGCAGCATCAGATGATGCTGCCGTTCTCTACGGGCTGCAGGAATCCAATGACGGAAGGTAGGTATCCTTCCGCACTGTATTCCTCCGCCACTTAAAAAAAAAAAAGTCCCTAGTCTCACTTTATGCCATTGCTGTGTGGGAAATTCCCACACAGCAATGGCATAAAGTGAGACTAGGGACTTTTTTTTTTTTTAAGTGGCGGAGGAATACAGTGCGGAAGGATACCTACCTTCCGTCATTGGATTCCTGCAGCCCGTAGAGAACGGCAGCATCAGCTGATGCTGCAGTTCTCTACCCAAGATCGTCGTGGGACACACTCGTGGACTGCTTCGGATCGTGGGTGAGTATTTTTGTGGTTTGTTATGTTAATATTTATTCCGTAGACGACAATGGCTTCGGGGAACAATGTGACAAGTATTGGTAAGTATGTTACTCTATGTTATATGTACTGTATGTCTATGTATGTATTGTATGAATGTATTGTATGTATGTAGTATATATGTGGTATGTATGTAGCATGTAGTATGTATGTAGCATGCATGTAGCATGTAGTATGTATGTAGCATGTATGTAGTATATATGTAGCATGCATGTAGTATGTATGTGGTATGTATGTAGTATATATGTAGTATGTATGTAGTATATATGTAGCATGTATGTAGTATATATGTAGCATGCATGTAGCATGTAGTATGTATGTAGCATGCATGTAGTATATATGTAGTATGTATGTAGCATGCATGTAGTATATATGTAGTATGTATGTAGTATATATGTAGCATGTATGTAGTATGTATGTAGCATGCATGTAGCATGTAGTATGTATGTAGCATGCATGTAGCATGTAGTATGTATGTAGCATGCATGTAGTATATATGTAGTATGTATGTAGCATGCATGTAGTATATATGTAGCATGCATGTAGTATATATGTAGTATGTATGTAGTATATATGTAGCATGTATGTAGTATGTATGTAGCATGCATGTAGCATGTAGTATGTATGTAGCATGCATGTAGCATGTAGTATGTATGTAGCATGCATGTAGTATATATGTAGTATGTATGTAGCATGCATGTAGCATGTAGTATGTATGTAGCATGCATGTAGTATATATGTAGCATGCATGTAGTATATATGTAGTATGTATGTTGCATGTAGTATGAATGTAGCATGTATGTAGTATGTAGTATGAATGTAGCATGTATGTAGTATGTAGTATGAATGTAGCATGTAATTTTTTTTTTTTTTTTTTTTTACATTTAACACATTAGCCGGATGATGGGACTACTACTGTCCCATCATTGGCTAATGTGTCAATCACTGTCATGGTAGCAGGCATCGCCAGATGGGACTTGTAGTCCCATCGGACGATGCCTGCACAGACCCCCGGAGCCTGCACAGACCACCGGCAGGCCGGCACAGCCCCCCGGCAGGCCGGCACAGCCCCCCGGCAGGCCGGCACAGCCCCCCGGAGCCTGCACAGACCACCGGCAGGCCGGCACAGACCACCGGAGCCTGCACAGACCCCCTGGCAGGCCGGCACAGCCCCCCGGCAGGCCGGCACAGCCCCCCGGCAGGCCGGCATAGCCCCCCGGAGCCTGCACAGACCACCGGCAGGCCGGCACAGACCACCGGAGCCTGCACAGACCCCCTGGCAGGCCGGCACAGCCCCCCGAAAGGCCCGTACAGACCCCAGAGAGGCTGTACAAGGGCAGGAAAGGGTTTTTCTTATTCCGATACCGGAAGTCCCATAGACTTGAATGGGACTTCCGGTATCGGAATCGGCGATACCGATACTTTTTTTAAAGATCGGCCGATACCATCCGATACGATACTTTGAAGTATCGGATGGTATCGCTCAACTCTAATTATGACTACACTTATCAGATATTATGTACAGGATAGTATGTGACCATTGTACAGTGGGGAAAAAAGCATTTAGTCAGCCACCAATTGTGCAAGTTCTCCCACTTAAAAGAGGAAAGAGGCCTGTAATTAACATCATAGGTAGACCACAACTATGAGAGTCAAAATAAGAAAACAAATCCAGAAAATCACCTTGTCTGATTTGGCAAGATTCATTTTGCAAATTATGGTGGAAAATAAGTATTTGGTCACCTAAAAACATGCAAGATTTCTGCCTCTCACAGACGTGTAACTTCTTCTTTAAGAGTCTCCTCTGTCCTCCACTCATTACCTGTAGTAATGGCACTTGTTTGAACTTGCTATCAGTATAAAAGACACCTGTCCACAACCTCAAACAGTCACACTCCAAACTCCACTATAGTGAAGACCAAAGAGCTGTTGAAGTACACCAGAAACAAAATTGTAGCTCTGCACCAGGCTGGGAAGACTGAATCTGCAATAGGCAAGCAGCTTGGTTTGATTAAATCAACTGTGGGAGCAATAATAAGAAAATGGAAGACATACAAGACCACTGATAATCTCCCTCGACCTGGAGCTCCACACAAGATCTCACCCCATGGGGTCAAAATGATCACAAGAGTGGTGAACAAAAATCCCAGAACCACACGGGGGGGACCTAGTGAATGACCTGCATAGTGCTGGGACCACCGTAACAAAGGCTACCATCAGTAACACACTACGCCGACAAGGACTCAGATCCTACACTGCCAGACATGTCTCTCTGCTTAAGCCAGTACATGTCCGGGCCTGTCTGAAGTTTGGTAGAGAGCATTTGAATTATCCAGAAGTGTTTAGGGAGAATGTCATATGGTCTGATGAACGCAAAGTAGAACTGTTTGGTAGAAACAAAACTCGTCGTGTTTGAAGGAGACAGAATGATGAGTTACATCCAAAGAACACCATACCTACTGTGAAGCGTGGGGGTGGAAACATCATGCTTTGGGGCTGATTCTCTGCAAAGGGACCAGGACAACTGATCCGTGTACATGAAAGAATGAATGGGGCCATGTATTGTGAGATTTTGAGTGCAAACCTCCTTCTATCAGCAAGGGCATTGAAGATAAAATGTGGATGGGTCTTTCAGCATGATAATGATCCCAAGCACACCACCAGGGCAACAAAGGAGTGGCTTCATAAGAATCATATGAAGGTCCTGGAGTGGCCTAGCCAGCCTCTAGATCTCAACCCCATAGAAAACCTTTGGTTAGATTTGAAAATCTGTGTTGCCCAGCGACAGGCCAAAACATCACTGCTCTAGAAGAGAGCTACATAGAGGAATGGGCCACATACCACCAACAGTGTGTGCCAATCTTGTGAAGACATACTGAAAATGTTTGACCTTTGTTATTGCTAGCAAAGGATATATAACAAAATGTTGAGTTGAACTTTTGTTAATGACCAAATACTAATTTTCCACCATAATTTGAAAAATAAATCTTGCCAAATCAGACAAGGTGATTTTCTGGATTTGTGCTTTCATTTTGACTCTCATAGTTGTGGTCTACCTATGATGTCAATTACAGGCCTCTCTCATCTTTTTAAGTGGGAAAACTTGCACAATTAGTGGCTGACTAAATACTTTTTCCCCACTGTATATTACACTATTTCAAAAAAAGAAAAATATTACACTGACTACAGACAAATCCATCCTGTCTGGCCTATGCTTTTACTGGTGGTTCAGTCCCTCAATCCTTGTTCACATTTACGTCACTTGACAAGTGGAAAGGTTTTAATACAAGAGTTAGGACTGTCCCACAAGGGTTGCCTTGACGTGGTGGGATGGCTTCTACATTCTTTTAATCAAAATTATGTTTACTATATACCCTTATTATTATTACTACCTTCATGCGTTTTTTTCAGTTTATTATTTTATTACTTTTTTATTTTAGGATAATTGTGTTTTGTGCTTTGTTTTTGGTTTTCTCTGTCTAATGGTCGTGTGTTAATATGCATTTACATTCTGCATACACATTAACTTACTTTTTCAGCTCAGACTTTAGTTTTATATTCAGTTCAATGTGCATCCTGTGCATATAAGGGTGTGACTCCCTGTTTCTGAGCTGGGAAATCCATCCTGCCAGGCCTATGCTTTTACTGGTGATTCAGTCCCTCAATCCTTGTTCACATTTACGTCACTTGACAAGTGGAAAGGTTTTAATACAAGAGTTAGGACTGTCCCACAAGGGTTACCTTGATGTGGCGGGATGGCTTGTACATTCTTTTGATCAAAATTATGTTTACTAAATACCCTTATTAATATTTCTACCTTCATGCATTTTTTGCAGTTTATTTTTCTATTTTAGGATATTTGTGTTTTGTTCCTTGTTTTTGGTTTTCTCTGTGTAATGGTCGTGTGTTAATATGCATTAACATTCTTCATACACATTAACTTAGTTTTTTAGCTCCGAACTTAGTTTTTAATTTTTTTATGATTACAGACATCAGATATTACACCAGTCACATTTTATCCTGTGAGTCATACGAGCATTTTACACGGACGAGGGCTGTGTGATAAAACATCACATAGCACTCACAAGAGTGTTATACTATGGGCATATTATATCCAGTATACAGCATAATATGTGATGGTATATGATATACTGTGATACAAACATCAGATATTTTACAACTTATCCTGTGTATAATATGAGATGTCTATGCATATTGTATACCACATACAGGATCATATGTAACTAGTGCATATTACACTATGATTACAGACATCAGATATTGCAGGAGTCACATGTCCTGTATATACCGTGTGATGTCTGTGCACATATAAATTGTGATGGTATATGATATATTGTGATACAGATATCAAATGATATATACTGGATAATATATGATGGTATATATCGGGGTGGGCAATTAATTTTCCCTAATGGCCACATGAGAGAACGTGACTGTTGTGGAGGGCTGAACCAATCATCTGAAATGAATTCTGTTCAATGTTATTATTAATAACTACAATTAATATGAAAAAATATTTAATATTGAGCAGAACTAAGTATGCTGATATCTCCCTATATGTATGAACCCCCACACAGACCCTATATACTCTATGAGCAAACACATAGCCCCCTATCTGTATACCGTATGAGCCCACACACAGCCCCTATATACAGTATAGGCATTTACAGTGTTAGCCCCGCATAGCCCTTATATGCAATATGAGCCATCCCATAGCCGCCTATATACCGTATAAGCACTTAAATAGCCTTAAATATACATTTTGAGCTCCAAACATAACCTCCTATATACAGTATGAGTGCTCACATAAACCCTATATACAGTCTGAGCCCCACATAGTCTCCTATATACATTATCAGCTCTCCTCTCACATAGTCGCTCTAAATAAAATATGAGCCCTCACATGGCCTCCTATACAGTGTGTCTCCACATAGCCTCTTATAAGCAGTATGAGGCCCCGCATAGTCTCCAATATACAGTGTCAGGTAGCGCACTGGGGGTATGTCTGCATCTCTGTCATGGGCCAGGACAACAGCTGAGTGCTAACCTCATACTCACACCACTGAGTTTTCCAATCCGCAGGCTCCTCTCCATCAGACTGAAGCAGCTCCAGGTGTGCTGTGTGACATCACTGCAGAGACACAGCACAGGTAGCGCGTTGGGGGTATGTCTGCATCGCTATCATGTGGCCAGGACAGCAGATGAGCATATTCAAAGGTAACAGTGTGGTCCCCCGGAGGCCCTCAGCAGCTGCTTGAGAACCAGCCCGGGGGGCATTTGCCCCACTGCCCCGACCCAGCCCACCCCTGGGCAGCACAATCAGCATACTTACAGTATGAATCAAGCCTGCTCACTGCTGTGTGCCTGCTTCACTGCTCCTAAGCTCTATAATTGAGGGCAAGCACCCATAGATGCTCAACATTGAAGTTAAAGGAGTTGTTTGGCTTTAGGGTACAAGTCTGCAGTCACTCTATGTGAATCCTCACATTCTCTTTACTGTGTGCTGTGAGTATTCTCTGCTTCTGGCACCGGGAGCAGTGGGCACGGGATCGCAAATTATTTGCAAACATATCATGTGTGATGTCAGGACTCCCAAGTTCACATGTCTGCAGTCAGAGTAACTGCAGACTTGTACTCTTAGGCCGGACAACCCTTTTAATATTTATATAAATGTAAGTGTATACTTGAGTAATAATTATTTGATGTTTCTGGGGATATTTTATGCTACCTTGCAGTATTTAGCTTCAAAGAGAAAGTTCCATCTACTCCATGGTGGTATTTGGTACTGCTGGGTAAGTGTTTTATATTTAACTGTGGCATTTGTGATCGCCGGTTAGATATTTTGTGCTGCACTGTGGTATTTAGAATCCCCCAGAGGTGTGCCACATATTAATATTTGCTTCAATGCATCATGGAATTTAGTGCTGCTACAAATGTAATGTGGAAGCGGTGATCTAGCATTTGTTTGCTGCTGAGACAGAGTACAAATATCTTGTAAAGTTCTGGTGTTGATGACTGCTGCCTATGCTGGAATAAATATAAAGTCTAGTGATGAGAGAGCGTGCTTGGATAACGGGATATCCGAGCATGCTCGAGTGTTATCTGAGTGTCTTGGGCGTGCTCGGATAATATGTTCGAGTCCTTGCAGCTGCTTGTTTTGCAGCGGTAGACAACCACAACACATGCAGCCACAGGGACTCGAATATATTATCCGAGCACACCCAAGATACTCGGATAACACCCAAGCATGCTCGGAAAACACATTCAGTCATCACTAATTAAAACATTTGTCAGAAGTTTTCTAGGCATATACCTTGGTAGCCTGTCCATTAGTGAGTACCACAACATCTTCATTGCTTACAGAAACCCATATACTGTACATGCACTTGTGCTTCATAATGCAGCATGATCCCATTCAAGTCAGTAGAGCTTAGCAGAGTCATATGTAGGGATGGGCCGTTGTCCCAGAATAAGCAAGGAAGGGATCCTGGTGATCTTAGGAACACTGCATGCAGATCTATTTTTTTTCTGATTGGTTTTCCAAAAGTCAAATACATGACCCTTTATATGAGACATTATCATAGGGAAGGGACTTTTTTCTGCTCATGTACACTGGAAATAGAATTGATTCTACTGTATAAGTCATAAACAGTAAACATTAGAGGTTGCCCTGACCTTCACTGCAACCCCAATCTTGTCTGAGCGGAAAAGGACTGTCCATACTGAGTTTTGATAACACAATATTTCAGTTGCATAAGTGTATTCTTAGAAAAGTACAGTCTGAAGATTTAAAAATCTTTATTATTATTATTAATCACACACGCTGTAAATCACCCACATTCTTTTTTTGCTATTTTTCTCATGTCTCTGCTAAAGACCATAAATTCTTTTCCATCATAACCAATTGTTATGAAATGAATCATAGCAGCAATAGCCTATTAGTCATGCAAATCACCCCTGTTAAGCCTCGGAGACAGCATAGGAACTGCTTTAGTTCCTTTCCTCCTCTAAATCGCTTTCTTTCCATTTTATACAAGGCTGAAATCAAGCAGATGCCCTCAAGGTGTACCATGAAGCACTTCTGAAAAATTTATCTGACAAAAAAGGCCTCATCTCATTAACCATATTGAACTTTAATTTGCATTTCACTATAAAATTTCTATTAATCCACTGGCACCCGAATGAGACCAAAATATAAATGAAATTAACTCTCCTTTACTTAAAAGCTCAGGGATCGCTTGTAATGTGCAGCTGCATTACCAGTACCAAGGATCATTGAGCAGAAAGTAACTGGCTGCCTGCTAGGGATAGAATTTATCCGGACAAAGGAGCTTTGGAAGGTCACTTTTGCAGCGTTTACTGAAGATTTTCTTAGCTGCAAATGCTATTTTTGACGTTGAATGCACTTGTTATCAAATGCATACTTGTTGTGAAAGGGCAGTGAACAAGTGATATTCCCAGAGAGCCTGCCCTTCTTATGACCGTTCAATAGTGATAGTAAATGAAAATTTAATGCTCTTTGAAAGGAAAAAAGTTCAGTCAAAAACAACAGAGAAATCAAAGAACTTGCGGTACAGAGTATCCATAAAACTTCTGAGCCCTGTTGCAACATCTTTAGCAGGTCTAAAATGTGCTATATATATTTTTTTTTTCCATATGGCAGCGGAGCTCTTGGCGCCCTTCCAGGCACTAGGTAGCGACTTGATTGGCTCTCTCCGCACCCCTGAGAATATTGCCTAGTCACTGCTATTACAATACGTGTGCAGCTTTAGAATGTTTGACACTCTCACAATTCCATACTCCTGTTTTAACAAGTGTACTCTATTAATTGTTAATTAGTTCCTGAATGTTTATTTAACATTTAAAGTCACAGGATTATCTATTCCTTCTATGTTTCCATGTGTTGTACATCTGCTCCAGGATTCTTGCTAGAAGTACTACCATAAGTGCAACGGAAATCCCATGCTCACTGGTGTCAGATAACCATAGGTCTTTTTCAATCTTTAGAAAGAAACTTTTGTTAACTATACATCTACTGCATTACTTATACATTAGCTGTACTGGATCCTATTCAGTAGAATTATGTATGATACCTTATATGTATCTATTAAATCAATGTGCAATAAATTACATTTTGCTGTAGCATATGCTGAGCTTGGAGACAAACACACATAATTATGTGTATGTATGTCTATGATGCCTTGAAAAAGTATTCATATCCATGAACTTTAATATTTTTTTCACATTTCGCCCAGAAACGTAATTGCTTTTACTGGGATTTTATGTGATATACCAACACTAAGTAGCAAGTGTTTGTGAAGGGTAAAGGAAATGAAACTTGATTTTATAAATATTTAAAAAAATACAAAATTACAAAATCTGAAAATTGTGACATGCATTTGTATTCAACCCCCGAGTCAATAATTTGTAGGATTACTTTTTATTGCAATTACTGCAGCTAATGTTTGGGTTATGTCTCTACCAGCTTTGCACATCTAGAGGCTGACGTTTTTTCCATTCTTCTTTGCAATCTAGCTCCAGCTCAGTGAGATTGAATGGAGAGCTTCTCTGAACAGCAATTTTCAAGTCTCGCCACAGATTTTCAATTGGATTTAGGTCTGGACTTTGACTGGCCCATTGATACACATGAATATGCTTTGATCAAACCATTCCACTGTATATCTGGCAGTATGTATAGAGTTGTTGTCCTGCTTGACGGTAAATCTATGTAAGGGTATGACAGAGATTGCCATATACCTGCCCCTGAAGACAACAATTGTAGCGTCAATATTAACATGCGATGTTAGTGCATTTTTTTTGTATAATGTGAAAAGTGTAAAATGTAATGTAAAATGCATAGAGTGCTATAGGTACTAATGCTGCTGTGTCGGTACTGTAATGGTAATGTCTAAGGTAACCTGTCACACTCAGCTCAGGGGTAGGGAAAGTATAGAACGCAGTTTAGTGCTTAGTTAGTGATAGATAGGTACATTATAGCAGATTGGTAGTGTTAGACCTTTTTAATGTACAGTATAAAAATAGTACAGGATACAGTTAAATGTTTGGGACCTGTCCAGCATGGGAGGGGGCAGGTCAAGCAAAAAGGAGAAGAATTTCCTGGTTCAGTCAATCTGAGTTAGTGTGAGGTTCATGTCAAGTTCAAGTGGCAGTGGGCTGGAGGCATGTGGAGTACATTTTGTTCTGGCAGCATAAAGTCATACCAGATTTTCTGCAGCAATTCCTGTACTATTTGAGGCCTATGGCCCGAACCTGTCACTGGAAAGTGTGCCTTAATTCTTTCCATATGGAGGAAGCTGGATGGGGAAATGTGTGAAGGAAATGTAACAGATCTCGGGACTGATGTGGTGCAGGATGGGAAATCCCTGGGGTTGACAAGAGGATCAAGTGTAGGAATAGTCCAAACTGAACGTGAGAAGAGGCTTGGAATGCACTGTGTTGATGGAACTGGATGGTGCTGTGCTCAATTCTGCATGTTAAAGACTGATGTACTTTAACTGTCCAGTAAAGTTGAACTGGTTATAGCGAATCAGGTGTCCCCCTCATGTGTTGACGCGGTGAGGCAGCTTGGTATACATTTTTTGCAAAAAAGTATCGACTAAATACCCTGTATTTGTTATCATCATTTTATCAGCACTTGCTGACTACTGTTATGTTTTACTGCAGGATATTTCTGCACTATTGTTATTCTGTGCTCTTGTTTATGTTTGAGTCAGTGGGTGGTATGAACAGTGTCCTACCAACTTGTTCATATGTGTGCATGTCACATGAGTTTTTAATCCAGTTTTTTCCATGCCTATGCATGATTGAGAGACCCCACCCCTCTCTTGTGTGACATGCACATAAAAAGCTGTCTTGCACCACGTGCCCATACTGTGAACTGCCTGTCTTCATCCTGTTCATTTAGACACTGTTCACATGTTCAGGTTTTAAATACATTAGAAAGGGACTGCTTCATTAGGGTTACCTTGACACGGTGAGGCAGCTTGGTATACATTTTTTTGCAAAAAAAGTATCGACTAAATACCCAGTATTTGTTATCACATTTTTATCAGCACTTGCTGACTACTGTTATGTTTTACTGCAGGATATTTCTGCACAATTGTTATTCTGTGCTCTTGTTTGTGTCCCCCTCATGTGTGTCTGACTGATACTGAACCTAAGGTGCTGGATGCAGTAGAGGCCTACGGCCTTGAAGTGAGTGCAAAACAAACTTCATAGCAAACTACATATGGACTGGGACACTGTTTGTGGGGTGCCAGGGTGTGAAGAAGAAGCAGCTCGACCACGGCTAACGCCTTGGCATCTTTCACCTACTTGCCAGTCGCAAGTTTTTTACAGCCTCTAATAAGTTTTCCCCCTGGAATACCCTGTATATAGCTCCATTAATCTTCCCCTCACCTCTGACTAGCTTCCTGTCCCTGCTGAAGAAACGCATCCCCACAGCATGATGCTGCCACCATCAGCTTTGACAGTAGGTGGAAACTAGAAGAAGAGGGGGCTGGAAGAAAAAAGTTAGACACGAATATGAAGCCAGAAAATATACTAATGAAGAATATGAGGTGCGGCAAAGAAGAACCAAGATAACATATTCGGAAGGAAGGTAAGAAAATTTCTATAACAATCCACAGGGAGAAGATTGGAACAAAACAAAATCCTCTAAATGGCAGGCTCGCAAATGCCAGAAGCCTGACAAACAAGATGGAAGAACAAGAAGCAGAAATATCTACAGGTAACTATTACATAGTTGGAATAACTGAGACATGGTTAGATGAAAGCTATGACTGGGCAGTTAACTTTCAGGGTTACAGTCTGTTTAGAAAGGATCTTAAAAATCGGAGAGGAGGAGGGGATTGTCTTTATGTAAAGTCTTGTCTAAAGTCCACTTTAATGGAGGATATTAGCAAATGGAATGAGGATGTAGAGTCCATATGGGTTGAAATACATGGAGGGAAAATTATTAACATAATTCTCATTGGAGTCTGTTACAAACCCCCAAATATAACAGAAATCATGGAAAGTCTACTACTAAGGCTAGTTTCACATTAGAGCTTTGGAGCGCAGCGACGGCCTGCGCACGGCCGCCGCTAAGCCCCACCCCCTGCCGCGCCTCCGCCGGTAGCTCCGCCTATCGGCGCATGACGCTGCATGCGTCCTGCGTCCCCTATCTTTATCACTGGAGGCGCAGGTCGTGCGCAGTGTGCGTTTGGCGGCGTATGCGCCTTTTTGACGGTGCGCCGCCGCAACCAAACTGCAGCAGGTTGCGTTTGGCGCAGGTCGGCGCACCGTCAAAAAGGCGCATGCACCGCCAAACGCATACTGCGCACGGCTTGCGCCCCCAGTGATAAAGATAGGGGACGCAGGACGCATGCAGCGTCATGCGCCGGTAGGCGGAGCTACCGGCGCAGGCGCAGCAGGGGGCGGGGCTTAGCGGCGGCCGTGCGCAGGCCGTCGCTGCGCTCCAAAGCGCTAGTGTGAAACTAGCCTTAGGCAGATAGATAAACCTGCAACCCATAATGAGGTCTTTATTATGGGGGACTTTAACTACCCGGATAATAACTGGGAAACAGAGACCTGCGAAACCCATAAAGGCAACAGGTTTCTGCTGTTGACCAGGAAGAATTATCTTTCACAATTGGTTCTGAATCCAACCATAGGAGCAGCTCTTTAAGACCTAAGACTGTCTAATAGACCTGACAGAATAACAAATCTACAGGTCATTGGGCATCTAGGAAATAGCGACCACAATATTGAACAGTTTCACTTGTCTTTCGCTAGGAGGACTTGTCAGGGAGTCACAAAAACACTGAACTTTAGAAAGGAAAAGTTTGACCAGCTTAGAGATGCCCTTAATCTGGTTGACTGGAACAATGTCCTCAGAAATAAGAATACAGATAATAAATGGGAAATGCTTAAGAACATCCTAAATAGGCATTGTAAGCAGTTTATACCTTGTGGAAATAAAGGGACAAGAAATAGGAAACACCCAATGTGGCTAAACAAAGAAGTACGAGGGGCAATTAACAGTAAAAAGAAAGCATTTAAACTACTAAAGCAGGAAGCACCATTGACGCTCTAAAAAACTATAGGGAGAAAAATACTTTATCTAAAAAACCAGTTAAAGCTGCCAAAAAGGAAATAGAGAAGCACATTGCAATGGAGAGTAAAACTAATCCCAAACTTTTCTTCAACTATATCAATAGTAAAAGAATCATAAGAGAAAGTGTAGGCCCCTTAGAAAAATTGTGAGGAAAGAATGGTTGTAGATGACGAGGAAAAAGCTAATATATTAAACACTTTCTTCTACACAGTATTCATGGTGGAGAATTAAATGCTAGGTGAAATGCCGAGAGACAAAGAAAACTATATTAAGGGTCACCAATCTAATCCAAGAAAAGGTGTGAAACCAGCTAAATAAGATTAAAATAGATAAAACTCTGTGTCAGGATGGCATACACCCACGAGTACTAGGGGACTAAGTAATGTAACAGACAAGCCATTATTTCTTATATTCAGAATCTCTATAGCGACGGGTCTGTTCCAGAGGACTGGTGCATAGCAGATGTGGTACCAATATTTAAAAAGGGCTCTAAAAGTGAACCTGGAAATTATAGGCCAGTAAGTCTAACCTCCATTGGTAAAATATTCTAAGGCTTTCTGAGGAATGTTTTTCTGGATTAGAGTATTTCAATGAGAATAACTGTTTAACTTCATATCAGCATGGGTTTATGAGGAATCGCTCCTGTCAAACCAATCTAATCAGTTTTTATGAAGAGATAAGCTATAGACTGGACCAAGGTGAGTCACTGGACCTGGTATATCTTGATTTTTCCAAAGTGTTTGATACTGTGCCACACAAGAGGTTGGTACACAAAATGAGAATGCTGGGTCTGGGGGAAAATGTGTGTAAGTGGGTATATAATTGGCTTAGTGATAGAAAGCAGAGGGTGGTTATAAATGGTATATTCTCTAACTGGGTCGCTGTGACCAGTGGGGTACCGCAAGGGTCGGTGTTGGGACCTATTCTCTTCAACATATTTATTATCGATCTGGTAGAAGGTTTACACAGTAAAATACCAATATTTGCAGATGATACAAAACTATGGAAAGCGGTCAATACAAGAGAAGATAGTATTCTGCTACAGATGGATCTGGATAAGTTGGAAACTTAGGCCGAAAGGTGCCAGATGCTTTTTAACAATGACAAATGTAAGGTTATACACATGGGAAGAAGGAATCAATATCACCATTACACACTGAACGGGAAACCACTGGGTAAATCTGACATGGAAATGGAGTTGGGTATCCTAGTTAATGATACTTACCCGGAGCAGCCAGTGCCAGGCAGCGCCCATTTCCGCAAGTTGCCTACGGCTGCGGCCGATCCAGCACTGCTGCGGCAGCACACGCCAACTCCAACATGCATGTCAGTATTCTGGTCAGCCTCCGCACATAACAACTGAAGATTGGACATGAATATCTAACATTTGCGCTTTTCTCCAAGGCTTTAAGGACTCCACAAAGATGGTGAGCAGCAAAGAAGTCATAATCAGAGCAACAAAATTGCTTCTGTGACTACTTAAACAGTCGCTGCTGATAATTAAACATTAGAAAACCAGAGAAGAATGGACAACAGAGCTAAATAAACTACTCAATAATTTTTAATTACAAGATCAAATAACAAAATTGAATGGATTCAATAAAGACAAAAAATTAAAATATAGAAGGAGGCGACACCTAAATACCATGTCAGAACAAGGAAGTGGTCAAAAGTCCAATCAATGTCCATCAATACAGTCAATCAAAGCAAGTGTTTATGTACTACCCCTAAAAAATTACACCAAAAAATTGGAAGTGAATACTAAATGCTAAGAGAGTTATATATTAATTTGTAAAATAAAGAAGTTTACCGTCTCAGTGACATAATAACGAACAATATATATATAACTGTATACAAGTAATACAAAATGAGGGAAATACAAAAGCCACTAAAAATAGCTTAAGAAACACATAATGATAAGATCAAAGCTGAAATAAATCCTTAGTGCTAGAGATGAATTTCAGTATAGTACATAGTGCCACAGTACCATAGGATATGAATAGTAAACATATCCACAGTCGAATAATGGAAAAATAATAATGTGGGCATGAAGAAGGGGGAAAAAGTGGGAAAAACCTAATCAGAGACTGGAACACTCGCTAGATAAGGTGAAAACAAAAGTCAAAAGGCAAAGGTAGACAATTGAACAGACCTGCATGAGACGTGGAAGGAGGGAGACCCAACGTGCGTTTCGCTGAATGCTTCTTCGGGGGCATGGTATCAAGGGTTGATGAGCAGGTTTTTATACCCCAAAAGAATAAGCAGCTAATGCCCAGTCACGGTGGTTGGAGCGTGCTTCCGGCAACAGGGCGGGGACTGGAAGCCGGGGAGTCGGCGTCCAACGTCACATGTTCACACCCACCACTGACGCGTCAGCAAGGCGGGCCTGAAGTGCAATGTCAGAGGGATGTGTATCCACTGCAATGGAGGCATGGCGGTTGGAGGAATTGCACACCGCAGGACACATCAAAGGCAATAAGCAGAGTAGGATGGAGACAAGAGCAAGAAACAAGACAGAGGGAAGGGAAAAGAAAAATGCAAGGGTAAGGGAAGAAAAAATGAGGGGGACTGAAAGTTAGGGAAACAGAAAGGGGAAGTGCACCTACCTTAAGTGAATGAGAAAAATAGTGATAAGGTGGTGATGTGAGTAAGTGAACAAGGATGAAAATAGTGACCAGAGAGGAAAAAACCTAGGAAAAAGAAAAAAAAAACATAAATAAATATGAATAAAAAAATATTGGAAAAAGATACAAAGTGAACCTAGCAAGTGAAAGAGAAACACCAAATACACACACATATATGTATATTTAAAAATTAAAAAGAGACGGGTGTAAATAATTGCACACATATGAAGACATGTATAACAAAAAATCAGAATGCCCCAATGGCATATTAGAAGGTATATAAGTGCATGCACAAATAGTGAGGTTAAAAACCCCTATAGAAGTGTTCATATATGCAAATACAAAACCAAGAAAGAGGGAATGGAAGATAATGTCAAAATGACAGAAAAATAAAATCTCTTTTAACAATTAGGGACTAATAACGAGAGTAATAATAATATATTGTTGAAAAAATCTTCTTCCATCTTAAGGAAAGAGCAGGAAGAAAAGGGTGTTGGGAATAAAAAGGGAATAAAAAAGGAGGGAAGAATCAGGCTCAAGCTTCTTTCCAAAAACTCCAAACAACGCAGGAAGAGAAGGCATAAATGATCTAGGAAGATTCCAGATGGCCTGAAGGAGAGAGATGTCATAAAACAACCTGCACAGATAAAGTGAGAATTAATAAAAGAACATAAACAAATATAAAAAAACACAAACACAACACAAATTCACAAAAATGGGACAAAACATAGGACCTCATTGAGTCCCTTGGGCCGAATGCAGTCAATCCTAATAATCCATTGGGCTTCCAGTTGGGCGAGTTCCTTCTTATAATCTCCTCCACGCTTATCCATTAGGATACGATAAATCCCTCGTATTCGGAGAAAATTACAACCATGTGCTTCCTTGAAATGCCATGGGATGGGTTTTAATTGTTCATAAACCAATGAGAATAGCCCCTTGATGTCATGAACGTGTTCTCTAACCCTTACACAAAGCTGTTGCGAAGATCAAGTCGACATAAATCAAGCCACATGGGCACGTGGATAGTAAATAACACCCTCCATGCAACATGTAATATGTTGTGTGATACAAAATTCTTTAGAACCATCACTAGATTTAAAAGTGAAACAGTGTTTCAAACTGGCACAAGCGGCACAGTTTCTGCACGGGAAAAAGCCCCACCTATGACCCTTAGATCCAAAAGCACATTCACGTTCTGGGCCTTTATAATAACTGTGGGTTATTAGATTTCGCAGATTTTAATTTCTTCGATATGTGATCGAAGGTGTTGGAGTAATACATTTGGTCAGAACTGCATCCTGTTTGATAAGAGGCCAATATTTCCCCAATGTCTCTCTGACAGCAGAGGAGTTATTAGAAAAAGTAGAGATGAATCTCACCTGCTGGGTAGCCAATAGTTTTTTCTTGACCTTCAGGAGGTCATCTCTTCCAACATATGATGCTTTTTTCAAACCGTTTCTTACTGTCCTCTCAGAATATAAATGTAGTCCAGTCAAAATACGAAAAAAAAATTCTTTACCCTGAACAAACTCCAAGAAAGCGTTTTATTGTTTTTTTGGTAGAATTAAATGTAGGGAAAAACATACTAAAAGTTTACCAAGATAGGGTTACCACAAAGGGTCCAAATGTGACGTCAAAGAATATGGCCGCCAAAGCTGTAAAATGTTAAATGCGACTCGCCTTTCAGTGTCTATCATATTTCTTTTACAATTACTACTATTATATTTATTATTTAACGATTTATTTATCTTCTTTTACAGAGCTGAGAATGATGGAAAGTCAAGAAACTTGCCCCTTATGCAGCCATGAAGTAGAAGATGACGGAGAAAGAGTGATGATTGGTGCAAAAGGAGCTGAAGGGATCAATAAAGCCAGTATTGAGATGGGCGTTAGCACTGTGGTAGCTGCTGGAGCAGTGGTGCACAAGAGATCTCGTATGAACTACATAAACAAGAAGCAAATAGACTTGCATAACGAAGCTACTTCCGTAAATCGTTCACTTGCCAAGAGAGGTACACGGGTGTCTACTGGATCCTATGATAGCACGACGCGGTGTTTGTTCTGTGGACATGAAGTGGTGAAGACAAGATCTAGTAGTGATTTCGATGACTATAGCTTTGTTAAAACGGATGGATTTGTAAGGTCCATCTTGTCACATTGCAAACAGCATAATGATGACTGTGCAATCACCATTCAAGAGAGAATCGCGTACTTTGGGAAGGACTTACATGCTGCAGACTGTCTGTATCATCGTTCATGTGACATTAACTTTCGGACAAATTTCGGAATTCCTATGCGTAATGGTGGTGGATCTACTACAAAGAAACCGCAGAAGGTAGGGAGGCCGATGAACATGGACCAAGAGCAAGCATTCTTGAGAATATGTGCATTTCTCGAGGACAACAATGAAGAGCAACTGACTGTCACAGATCTTGCAAAGAAAATGACGGAGTATCTTGTAGAAGGAGACAGTGCTGCCTATAGTAATAAATGGCTGAGGTATAGGCTGGACGAGAGGTATGGCGATTCGCTATTCATAGCAGAGTGTGAAGGGTTGCCTAGCATTGTAACGTTCCATGAAAAGACCAGAATAATCCTGAGGGATTATTTCCGTAGTCAGGAAACAGATGAAGAAGCCCAGAAAAGAGCCATCATAGAGACTGCGGCCAAACTAATCAAGAGCGATATCAAGTCTAAGATCCCATCTTCAACCGATGAATATCCGAAGACTTCTTTGCTTGAATGTCAGTCTGCCTTAGATTATCTCCCCGAGTTTGCTTTGCTTGCTTGAAACCCTCTTCGTTGGAAAGGACATTCACAGGAAGGTCGAAAGCATTGGACAATCAGTTGTTCAGGCTGTAAGTCCCAGGGCTGTAGTAGCGCCATTGCAGCTTGGGTTAGCAGTCCAGCTCCATCATCATTTCAGGTCTCGATTTCTTGTAGACAGTCTCTCAGCCATGGGATATTGTTCATCATATTCGGAAGTTCAGCGATTTGAGGAAAATGCTGCCGCTTCTGTTGGCCAGGATGTACTCGGTGGTACCATAGACAGACTGGATACGGCACTGCTGTTCGCTGCGGACAACGTCGATCATAATATCACGTTAGATGGGAAGGGGACTTTCCACGGCATGGGGATGGTAGCTACTGTGACTCCAGGAAGGAAGGTCAGTCGCACTGTTCTTAGACAGCCCTGTTCGAGATGTTGTCCTGATGCTCGGGAGCTTCCACACATTGATGAATCTTATGGGTGCCATAGGAACGTTGATGGATGGGAGTGGAATCAAAGAGATCTTGGGAACAATTTACAGTGACAATGCTGTGCAACACATCATGACTGGAAAGGCAGTTCAGCGTGCAGTTCTTGGCCATCTCCTCCTTGATCAGTGTCTTCCTCAGCAAGTTGCAGACAAAGTACTTTGCGACCATCCTGGTTTTGCAGACCTGTTGCATGAATTTGAGCAGTTGTATGCTCGGACACTGACAGGGGAGAGTGACTTGAATTCGGTCATCTCTTCTACCTGCCTTAGTGAAATTGTCCACCTCTTGTCCACCAAAAGAAACGGATTATCCGCTCACTCTCGCACCAGTAAACTATGGCTGAATTACCAACAGATGATTGGAATTGCAAGGGAGCTTATCGAGGCCGATCGTACAGGATCCTGGCTGATGCACCTTCATGCTGTAGCCGAATGTTTGCCCATTCTTGCAGCTGCTGGGCATGGGAACTATGTGAAGGCAGCCTACCTTTACCTCCAGTCTATGACCACTCTTGAAGATGATATGCCATCAGTCTTCCATAGATTTATGAATGGCTTGCATGTTGTAAGGCGGACTGATCAGTACTGGGCAGGCCAGGGTTGTGACCTAGTCATCGAGCAAGCTCTGATGCGCTCCCTAAAAACTGCAGGAGGACTCACCCGAGGAAGTGGAATGTACTAACATCAGAGGGCCTTGTGGACTCTGTCTGTGCCAGTGTCCTCTTCCTACAGTGATGCAATGCAGGGTTTCACTCGCCAGAGCTTTGTCACCAGTGAACACAAGGAGGCAAGAACATCAAGGACGAGAAGAGATCGTGAAGACCTGGAGAAAATTGCAGATAAACTCGAGACCTTTTCATCTTTCTCTGATGAAGTGTCTCTTCGCAACATTATCACCGGTGTCAATGCAAATAAGGATGTGAATGTCCATAACCTGTTCACCATTGGCAGAGAAATAGTGGCAACAATGGAGGGTCAATCACTGTTTTCAGTTAAGTACAAGCGGTCAATGAAAGCCAAGACCCTGGCATCCAGTGAGGCTATTGACGTTGCTAAGGACAAAACAATAGACCCCGCTCTTTTGTTCCCAAGGTTTCTTGTGGTGTCTCAAACTGCTGATCTTTCCCTTGATGAGGTGATGGCCTATGAACTTTCACCATACCCACCATCCCTCTTTGAGGCAAAACATCTCTTACGCAAACCAAACAAAGCACAATTGATGGCTGCTATAAAAGAACAGAGTTCAGATGATGCAGTACTCAAGGATGTACCAAAAGTGGAGCATTATGTTCTTGACGGAGGTTCTCTTTTCCATCGACTGAAGTGGTCAGAAGGAAAGACATATTGTTCAATCGTTGAAGACTATGCATCTTTCACACTAAAGCACTATGGTAAGGCTGCGATAGTATTTGATGGTTACATTGGAGGACCAAACACTAAAAACATTACCCATCAGCGACGGTGCAAAAAATGAACAAGTAACAAAGAAAACATTGCTGAAGGAACGAAATTTGTCGGGAGAAAGGAGGACTTCCTTTTGAATGTGGAGAACAAACAGGCTCTCATCAATCTTGCTTTACAGCGCATGAATGACAGAGGTTGCCACATAATACAATCAGAGGGGGATGCAGATGTGGAGATTAAGGCAGCAGTGTCAATGTCATCCAACAAATGTACTAGTCTCATTGGCGAAGATACAGATCTTTTGGTGTTGTTACTTCATCACGCGTCAACCACCGATGGCAACAAGCTTTTTTTCTCCTCGGATAAAGGGAGTCCTGCAACAGTATACGACATTAAGGTTATGAAGAAGTTCCTGGGAAACCATGTCTGCAGCAGTCTTCTGTTCCTTCATGCATTCACGGGTTGCGATGCCACTTCCGTGGTTTTTGGAATTGGAAAAAAACTCGGTCTACACAAGGTTTTGAAGGGAGACTCGGTCTTAAATAGCTGTTCTAAAATCTTTTCCACACCTAACAAAAGCTGAGATTGAAGAAGCTGGGTGTAAAGCTATGGTGGCATTGTTCGGGGGCAAACCTGGAGACAATCTGTCTGCAATGAGGTATTCTACTCTCTGCAAAAAAAGTTGGTTCAGCCAAAATCTTTGTTACACCTGAACAACTGCCGCCGACCTCTTCTGCAACGAAGTATCATGCCCTTCGGAGTTACCTCCAAGTGATGCTTTGGATGGACAATGGTGAGGCCATGGACACTACTGAATGGGGATGGGAATTGCAGAACAACAGTCTAGTTCCAGTGATGATGGATACTTCACTCGCGCCAGAAACACTTCTGAAAATAATTCACTGCAATTGTTCTCGTGGTTGTAGTACACTTCGGTGCACTTGCAAAAGACACGGACTTACCTGTTCACGGGTATGCGGACCATGTCAAGAAGGGCATTGTGACAATATGAGTGAGGAAGCAGTGTCTGATGATGAAAATAGTGACTATTGACCTGACACGCTTATTCAGTGATGAGGTAGGTCTTAAAATGCACTATGCATTAATTCTATAATTTCTAGAAATGTACATATATGTCATGACGTCAATGATGACATCATGACCTCGCCTGTCCATGTAGTTAGTATAAAACTTTGTATAAAAATTGTTATATGAAAATATATAGTATACAAAATGCAAACTCTTCTGTAACCTAAAGCTACAGCTTTGAAATAGGGAAATATTCGTTATTTTTAGTGCGATGTCTGTCATCGTCTTATGACGTCATAGTTAGGACCTTTGTGGTGATCAATTTTTGGAAAACTTTTAATATGTTGCTCCCCACATATAATAGTAGTAATAAAAATCATAAAACGCTTTCTTGGAAGTTGTTCAGGGTCAAACCGTATTTTGACTGGACTAATGATCCTTAAAATGGTTGTAAAGTTCATCCACCTGTCTTTGATACAATGTTTCTTCTGAACAAATACGTTTTGCCCTGAGGAACTGACCATATGGAATATTGGGCTTAAGGTGTCTTAGGTGGGCAGAGGAAGCATGGAGTAAACTATTAACTGATGTCTCCTTCCTGTGTAGGTAACTCTGCAAAAACCCATCTTCTCCCTTCCAGATCTGTATATCTAGGACATCAATTTCATGAAACGAAACCCGACCCTAGGATGAGGTCGGCCACGAGGTCGGCGACTTACGCGCCAAAGTCGCGTTTCAAAAGTTTGTTTTGCGCTCTTTTTCAGCCAATCAGGATCCACGGACACTGTGGGCAACGTGATGACATAGGCAGGGGTCACCACCATCTTTCAGAAGGGCATGCAAGTGATTGGCTTGCTTTGGTGGGCGTCACAGGGGGTATAAAAGGGCGTGCACGCCGACCGCCATCTTACTTCTGCCGATCTCAGTATAGGGAGAGGTTGCTGCTGATTCTGTAGGGAGAGCGTTAGGCAGGGAAGAAGACAAAAAAACTGCTTCTGCTGCTAGCGATTTGGCCTGCACAACACACCAGTCACTGTGTGTGCAGTGCAAGGGGAGGCTATATAGTGGTGTATCAGTGGTGTTGGTTGTTGGGCTGCCTTCTAAGGCTTCCTGACATTCCTGCATTGCTGTTTACCCACTGCTCCGCAAACTGCTTTTTTAAAAGCAATCCCAATTTTTTTTTTTTGTCCTGCTGAGAAGAAAAAAAACCTGCTTCTGCTGCTAGCGATTTGGCCTGTACAACACACCAGTCACTGTGTGTGCAGTGCAAGGGGAGGCTATATAGTGGTGTATCAGTGGTGTTGGTTGTTGGGCTGCCTTCTAAGGCTTCCTGACATTCCTGCATTGCTGTTTACCCACTGCTCCGCAAACTGCTTTTTTAAAAGCAATCCCAATTTTTTTTTTTGTCCTGCTGAGAAGAAAAAAAAACTGCTTCTGCTGCTAGCGATTTGGCCTGCACAACACACCAGTCACTGTGTGTGCAGTGCAAGGGGAGGCTATATTGTGGTGTATCAGTGGTGTTGGTTATTGGGCTGCCTTTTAAGGCTTCCTGACAGGCTGGCATTGCTGTTTACCCACTGCTCTGCAAACTGCTTTTTTAAAAGCAATCCAATCTCCCTTATCCTCTAGTCACTTTGGTCACAGCTGTGCCATCGAGCCTGTCACATAGCGCTCAGATATTCATTGGGCCTCACATAATCCAAAAGTGTCCAGTGTCCACAAGTGTGTGCAGAAATTCAAAATCTCCCTTATCCTCTAGTCACTTTGGTCACAGCTGTGCCATCGAGCCTGTCACATAGCGCTCAGATATTCATTGGGTCTCACATAATCCAAAAGTGTCCAGTGTCCACAAGTGTGTGCAGAAATTCAAAATCTCCCATATCCTCTCATCACTTTTGTCACAGCTGTGCCATCGAGCCTGTGACATAGCGCTCAGCAATCAGTGGCCCTCACACAATCCAAAAGTGTCCAGTGTCCACAAGTGTCTGCAGAAATTCAAAATCTCCCTTATCCTCTCGTCACTTTTGTCACAGCTGTGCCATCGAGCCTGTGACATAGCGCTCAGATATCAGTGGCCTTCACACAATCCAAAAGTGTCCAGTGTCCACAAGTGTCTGCAGAAATTCAAAATCTCCCTTATCCTCTCGTCACTTTTGTCACAGCTGTGCCATCGAGCCTGTGACATAGCACTCAGATATCAGTGGGCCTCACACAATCCAAGAGTGTCCAGTGTCCACAAGTGTCTGCAGAAATTCAAAATCTCCCCTGTCCTATAGACACCTTGTACCTTGTTTTACATTACTATATAGTTTGTTGGATTTTGTCTACATTTCTACCAAAAATGAGGAAGGCTGGTGGAAGAGGCCGTGGAATTGGGCGGGGGTTGGCAGCTGGTAATGATGGTGTTGGTGGTGGATCTGATGGTAGTGGCAAGAGCAAAATAGGACCGAATGCAGGAGGTGTTGAGCCTGCGTCATCGTCTGGCTACATAAGGCCTCGAACGCTTAGTTTTCTAGGAGTTGGCAAACCGCTTTTAAAGCCAGAGCATCAGGAAAAAGTTTTGTCTTACATTGCTGACTCAGCCTCCAGCTCTATCGCCTCCTCTTCTTCAGTTGTAAAAAGTAAAAGCACTGAGTCGTCATTGGAGGCTCATGTTCATGAACCACACCTTTCCTTGTGTCCTTCACCCCAACCAAGATTGAAGGATGACGCAGGCCATACTACTGATTACTCCATGGAGCTGTTTTCACATACCATGCCTGGATTATCAAGTCAAATGGTGAATTACCCAGGCCAAGATGAATCTGACATGGAGTGCACTGATGCACAGCCGCTGATGGATGATTCTGCTGGTACATTCACTCAGAGCACTACATTGTCCTCGCAGTGTACAGATTCTGACCCTGATGAGACTCAGGTGCCCCTTCCCGCACACTATACCACCATACACGGTGACACAGAGGAAGGTGCACATGACATAGAAGAGGAGGTGATGGATGACCCAGTTGTTGACCCAGATTGGCATCCATTGGGGGAAGAGGGTGCTGCTTCCAATAGCTCAGATGAGGAGCATCCACAGCAGACATCGACATCGCAACAGCTGTTATCTGGCAGGCCCGGAGCACTCCAAAGACAGGTTCCAAACATCAAAAGAGTTGCTGGATAGCTTGTCCAGAGGGTCAAAAGATCACAGCGTGCTAGGCCGCAAAATGTCTGCCAAAGTAGGAAGAGTGCAGTGTGGCACTTTTTTGAACAAAATCCTCATGATCAGGCCAAGGTTATCTGTAAGAAGTGCGCAAAGACCTTTAGCCGAGGGAAAAATCTGAAAAATTTGAATACCAGTTGCATGCTTAGACATTTAACCAGCATGCACTTGCAAGCATGGACACAACACCAAACCTCAAGTGCCACATGTGCAACTGATCACAACGAAGGTAGTCAGCAACGCTACATTGTTTCCCCCACTGTAAGCCCACCGGTTAGCACAGCAGCAAATGTTGAGGTGTCGTTGCAAGGCCACAGCAGTCAGGGAATCCCACTGTTATATCAACGAAAGGCCATCAGAAAGAACACCAACTCCATCACCATCATCAACCCTCTCTCAGTCCACCCTGTCCGCCGCTACTTCCACCATATGCAGCTCTCAAGTCCAGCTCACCCTCCCAGACACTATGAGTAGGTCAAGAAAGTACTCAGTCTCTCATCCGCGTACACTGGGTTTGAACGCCCACATTGCCAAACTAATCTCGTTTGAGATGATGCCCTTTCGGTTGGTGGAAAGCACAGCTTTCCGCGAACTCATGGCCTATGCAGTACCACGCTATGACCTACCCAGTCGCCACTTCTTCTCTCGCAAAGCCATCCCAGCCCTCCACCATCATGTGAAAGACCGCATTGTCCATGCACTCAAGCAGTCAGTGAGCGGAAAGGTGCACCTCACAACTGATGCATGGTCCAGTCGGCATGGCCAGGGCCGTTACGTGTCCATCACTGCGCACTGGGTTAATGTGGTGGATGCAGGGTCCACAGGGGACAGCGGTGGTGGGACAGTGCTGCCTAGCCCACGGTATAGGAAACAGTTGGCTGTAGGCGTTCGACCCTCCTCCTCCTCCAGAAGCGAAAGCTCGTCCACAGAGCGCAGTCGTACGAGCACTCCATCTGCAGCTGCCACTGTTGCACACGATGTGTCCCCCTATCGAGCAGCTAGTGGAAAGCGTCAGCAGGCTGTGTTGCAGATGATGTGTTTGGGCAACAGACACACCGCCGAGGTGCTGGCCGAGTACTTGAAGCGACAAACTGAGTCATGGCTGGGCAGTGTACATCTTGAGGCAGGCAAGGTAGTTAGTGATAACGGCCGTAATTTTGTGGCAGCCATAGCCCTTTCAAAACTCAGCCATATACCTTGCTTGGCTCACACCTTGAACCTGGTGGTGCAGTGCTTCCTCAAAAATTATCCGGAGTTAACAGCCCTGCTCCAGAAGGTGCGAAGACTGTGCGCGCACATCCGCCGGTCACCTGTACACTCCGTTCGTATGCAGAAGCTGCAGCGATTGCTCCACCTTCCCAACCACCGCCTCATTATCGACATTGCAACAAGGTGGAACTCCACCCTGCACATGGTGGAGCGGCTGTGCGAGCAGAGGCAGGCCATAATGCATTTGTGGGAGGATACACGGCCAGGCACTTTGAGAGCAGATATGGAGTTGACAGGTGTGCAGTGGTCGAAGCTGAAAGACCTCTGTAAAGTCCTTCAGTGTTTTGAGGAATGCACACGGCTGGTAAGCGCAGACGACGCCATCCTAAGCATGAGCATCCCACTTATGCGTCTGCTCATGCAAACTTTGACGCACCTTAAGGAGCAGGCGTCTGCAGCCAATGTTGATGAGGAGGAAGAGGAGGAGGGAATCCTTGATGACATTCAGCCATTGTCTGCTCAGGGACCTCTCCTGGACGAGGTGGAGGAAGAAGAGGAGGAGGAGGAGGATGATGGGGATGATTACTTAGGGGAGGAGGATGCATCTCGTGGGGCAAGTGAAAATGTTGGCGTGGCAAGGTCTGGTACAGGGTTTGTGTGTGACTGGAGGGATGTGGATTTGCCAGAAAGTGCTCCTCCAACCAGCACTCGCAGTGCATCATTGACACCGGGAACATTGGCCCACATGTCAGATTATGCCTTGCAGATCCTAAAAAGGGACCCACGCATTGCCAAAATGATGAACGATGACGACTACTGGTTGGCCAGCATCCTGGATCCACGCTATAAAGGCAAATTACAAAACATCATGCCACAGGAGAACCTTGACCTAATATTGGCTAATAAACAAGCAACTCTGGTAAATCGGTTGCTTGAGGCATTCCCAGCACACAGCAGCGGTGATGGTTCTCACACGAGCCGTACGGGCCGGGGGCAGCTTGGCAGAGGTGTTCGTGGTGCACACAGCAGAAGTGGCATTGGAGACAGGGGTTTCATGACAATGTTGTAGACTGATTTTTCAAGTACCGCTCACACAACTGGTAATACTGCATCGGTGGAAAGTGACAGGAGACAGCAGTTGTCAACTATGGTTACAAACTACTTTTCCTCCCATATCGATGTTCTCCCACACAGGTCATTCCCCTTTGACTATTGGGCCGCTAAACTGGACACCTGGCCTGAATTGGCACAATATGCCTTACAGGAGCTCGCTTGCCCAGCTGCAAGTGTGCTATCGGAAAGAGTCTTCAGTGCAGCTGGATCAATCCTGACAGAAAAAAGGACCCGTCTGTCAACCCAAAATGTGGATGATCTAACCTTCATTAAAATGAACCACGCATGGGTTTCCAAGGATTTTGTCCCACCTTCCCCTGATGACACATAGGGTGACAGAAAAATGGCTTGCTTTGGTCCACCTCTTCCTGGGACTTGACCTATTTCACCTTTTGCATCAGCTGAATGTCCACCATCAACATATGCCACTTTCTAAAACTCCCTAACTGTGCTGCCCCCCCCCATGGCCGGGGTCACCACCTAGCGCACGACACCGTGCGAGTGCCGTTGCCCTGGACAGGTGGGTAGGCCAACTCTTGGGCGCGGGCACTGGCACAGGGTCCTTCATAGTGCAATCAAGTGTCTCTGACGGTGGTGGTGCACACCCGCCGTCAGACACACCGCCGTACTATGAGGGGCCCAGTGCCAGTACCGACGCCCACGAGTGGGCCCCCCTTGCTTGGGCAGGGCCCCAGCATTTGCAATCTTTACCTCTCCCTGCTCCTCCGCTGTGTAGTCTGGGCCATCAAATCCATACTGTGCCTGACACTGTCTGAGCCTGCCTCCTGATGTATAGACATATATTTTGAATGTGTACGCTATCCATACATGTTATCTGGGGATACGGTACCCTTTCTAACCTTTGTCCAATCACGTGCAATCCATAGTGGGCCTAACACCGTCTTCCTGCCTCCTGATGTATAGACATATATTTTGAATGTGTACGCTATCCATACATGTTATCTGGGGATACGGTACCCTTTCTAACCTTTGTGCAATCACGTGCAATCCATACTGGGCCTAACACCGTCTGAGCCTGCCTCCTGATGTATAGACATATATTTTGAATGTGTATGCTATCCATACATGTTATCCGGGGAAACGGTACCCTTTCTAACCTTTGTGCAATCACGTGCAATCCATACTGGGCCTAACACCGTCTGAGCCTGCCTCCTGATGTATAGACATATATTTTGAATGTGTACGCTATCCATACATGTTATCTGGGGATACGGTACCCTTTCTAACCTTTGTGCAATCACGTGCAATCCATACTGGGTCTAACACCGTCTGAGCCTGCCTCCTGATGTATAGACATATATTTTGAATGTGTACGCTATCCATACATGTTATCTGGGAATACGGTACCCTTTCTCACCTTTGTGCAATCACGTGTAATCCATACTGGGCGTGAGAACGGCTGGCGAGCTGTTAAGCAAGCTACAGCACCTGTGGTTTGCACACGTAAGTTTTTCATTTTTTCAGGAATGACGGTTAAGCCTAATTCCGGAACTGCGGTTGACCTGCACTTACTGGGAAATCATCATTCGCGGGTAATAATTGTAATCAGTGATCCCCATCACTAACGTTGTTCAGCGGGTTATCTGCACCTGTAAGCGACAAACGCTGGCCTTTTCAGTGTAGCGCACATGCAGCCACGGACATGTAAGGGCATGACACACCAGTTATTGGCCAATCTCATGTGCCAGAGCCTCACGTGTCCCTCTAGTAAGCCGGACTCGGACAATGGGGCATGACGGAGTCTCGTTCGTTAACGGAATTAAGCTTGCAATGTGTGCATCTGTTCTGTAGCTGGCATGGTTGAGGTTTCCCAGGTGGAGTCGAATTTAACCGTAGGCTCCACTCCTGGTGGTGCCCTTCTGGACATTCCTTTAAGGTTCAGCTTTGCAACCATACTGCCCACGTAAAACAAACACTTTGCCTTCATGAACGCTGTTTGGAGGGTCATGACTCGTGGGAATAACGCCGCCCAATCAGTTAACCTGCTAGAGAGATCGTTCGTTGCTCCCAAGCATGACATCACACTCCCTAGGAAGAAGGTAATGCCACTGTGGCGACCGTACTCCTGGGGGTGACACAAGTGCACTGATGCCCAGCCACTGCTCGATGAATCTGCTGGTACATTGACCCAGACCACTACATTCCCCTCGCACGCTACACGACCTGAATCTGACCCTGATGAAACTCAGGTTACCCTTCCCATATACAGTTCCATCTTACACGGTGACAAAGAGGAAGCTGCAGATGAAAGTGCAGGTTCGGCCCACCCGCCATCAGACACACCACCGTACTATCAGGGGCCCTGTGCCAGTGCCGTCGCCAACGAGTGGGCCCCCCCTGCTTGCTCAGGATCACAGCACTTGCAAAGTTGAAATACTGTGCAGTGAGATGGAAGATGGGGACGACGAGGAGTCCAGACAAGTACAGGGATTCCCTAGCGAGGAGACTTATTTGATTGTTTTCAATGTTGGGACAGCAATTTTTGGGGAGCACTATACTCTGGAGAATGATAGATGGGGCCCACCATACACTGGAACATTCCAAAGGTGGACATCAGACACTGGAGCAGCATTTACAGGGCCCATTATACACTAGAGCATTAGAAATGGGGTCCATTATGTTTGGAGCATTATTTGGGCCCATAAGACAGTGGAGCTTCATCCATGGGGACCAACATATACTGTAGCATTATGTGGAGCTCATCATATACTGTTTCAAACATTATATGGGACCAATGATTTTGTATGGAGAAATAGATGGGCCTCGTCATGAGATGTAAAAAGTGAGGTATTTTTCATTGTACTATACCGCTATTTCTCTGCCGTATCGGAGCATGATGAGTTGTGGTATGTGTTAAAGGGGCGCTCTTTCGCCCAGGGCACATGAAAACCTGCAGCCAGCCCTCCCTCCCACAACTTTAGCCAAATAACCCCCATTTTTCAGTGCGTAACTTGTATTATGAAGTTAATTAAGGTTGACAAGCTTAAGTAAGAAGAATTGATGCTTTTGGCATTCAAATGGGCACTGTAGGTGTGTTTCCTGTCCTCCTCTCACTGCCGACTTTTATTCCCCATTGACTTACATTGGGTTTCGTGTTTCGGGACGACCCCGACTTTTCCCTATAATCGGACGATCTTGCTCGACACGACTTTTGGAAAAGTCGGGTTTCACGAAACGAAACGCGACCCTAAAAAAACAAAAGTCGCTCAACTCTAGTGAACACCATTAAAAAAAAAAAAAACACAAGGCAAAAAATAATGCTATATCATCATACCGCTGAACAAAAAGTGGAATAACACGTGATCAAAAAGATGGATACAAATAAACATGGTACCGCTGAAAAGGTCATCTTGTCCCGCAAAAAACAAGACACTATATACTGTAGCTCCATCACTGGAAAAATAAAAAGTTACAGCTCTCAGAATAAATCGATGCAAAAATAATCATTTTTTATATAATAGTTTTTATTGTATAAAAGTGCCAAAACATAAAAAAAGTATGAGGTATCGCTGTCATCGTACTGACCTGAAGAATAAAACTGCTTTATCAATTTTACCACATGCGGAATGGTATAAACACCCCCTTAAAAGCAGTTCATGAATTGCTGCTTTTTGTTCATTCTGCCTCCCAAAAATCGGTATAAAAAGCGATCAAAAAATGTCATGCGGCTGAAAACGGTACCAATAAAAATTTCAACTCGTCCCACAAAAATAAGACCTCAAATTATTGCTCTCAAAACAATTTTTTTGCGATAAAAAGCTGTCTTTTATTGTGTGACAGCTGCCAAACATAAAAAGCTGCTATAAATAGTATATCAAACCCCCCTTTATCATCCACATAGTTAGGGAAAAATAATAATAAAAGTCTTTATTTCCATTTTCCCATTAGGGTTAGGGTTAGGGTTGGGGCTAATGTTAGGGTTGGGGCTGAAGTTAGGATTAGCGTTACAATTGGGATTAGGGTTAGGATTAGGATTAGAGTAGGGTTGGTATTAGGGTTAGGGGTGTATTAGGGTTAGGTTTGTGGTTAGGGGTATGGTTAGGGTTGGGATTAGGGTTAGGGGTGTGTTGGGGTTAGGGTTGGAGTTAGAATTGAGAGGTTTCCACTGTTTAAGCACATCATGGATGCGACATGACGTCTGACCTCAATTCCAGCCAATTTTGCATTGAAAAGTCAAACTACGTTCCTACCCTTCCGAGCTCTGCCATACACCCAAACAGTGGTTTACTCCCACATATGGGGTATCAGAATACTCAGGACAAATTGAACAACATCTTTTGGGGTCCAATTTCTCCTCTTACCCTTGGGAAAATAAAAAAATTGGTGGCGAAAAGATCATTTTTGTGAAAAAAGTATGATTTTTTATTTTTACGGCTCTACATTATAATCTTTCTGTAAAGCACTTGGGGGTTCAAAGTGCTCATCACACATCTAGATAAGTTCCTCAAGGGGTCTAGTTTCCAAAATGGTGTCACTTGTGTGAGGTTTGCACTGTTTAGACACATCAGGGGCTCTTCATATGCAACATGACGTCCGATCTCAATTCCAGCCAATTTTTCATTGAAAAGTCAAACGGTGCTCCTTCCCTTCCAAGCTCTGCCATGCACCTGAACAGTGGTTTACCTGCACATATGGGGTATCAGCATACTCATGATAGTTTTTACTACAACTTTTGGGGTTCAATTTCTCCTATTACCCTTGGCAAAATAAAACAAATTGGATCTGATGTAAATTTTTTGTGAAAAAAAGTTAAATGCTCATTTTTTTAAATATTCCAAAAATTCCTGTGACGCACCTGAAGGGTTAATAAACTTCTTGAATGTGGTTTTGAGCACCATGAGAGGTGCAGTTTTTAGAATGGTGTCACTTTTGAGTATTTTCTATCATATAGACCACTCATAGTGACTTCAAATGTGATGTGGTCCCTAAAAAAATGGTGTAAAAATGAGAAATCGCTGGTCAACTTTTAACCCTTATAACTTCCTAACAAAAAAAAATTTGGTTCCAAAATTGTGATGATGTGAAGTAGACATGTGGGAAATATTACTTATTAAGTATTTTGTGTGACATATGTCTGTGATTTAAGGGCATGAGAATTCAAAGTTGGAAAATTGCGAAAATTTCTAAATTTTCGCCAAATTTCCATTTTTTAACAAAAATGCAAGTAATATCAAATAAATTTTTACCATTATCATGAAGTACAATATGTCTCGAGAAAACAATGTCTGAATCACAGGGATCCATGGAAGCATTCCAGAGATTACCTCATAAAGGGACAGTGGTCAGAATTGTAAAAATTGGCCTGGTCATTAACATGCAAACCACCCTTGGGGGTAAATGGGTTAACCTACTGTGTTTTTATATAATATATTTGTAAATTTGTTATATTCACTATTTTTATGTTTGCTTTTAATTGTGTTTGTCAGTAGTGTGTGATATACCTACCATGTATTTTTTCCTAATTGAAAGATTCCAGATGGTTGGTGTTACACTTATTGCTTTTAAAGCCACCTTCACACCTCCATATAAAACCGGTACCATTAAAAACAGTACCAGTGTCATCAGTGTTTTTCCAGTATGGCTAAAGAAAAAGAAATTACCATCCGTGTTGCAGGTGAAAAATGGACATGTTTTTGTGTGGTTTACATGGTTCATGAAAAAGCACAGACATGTGAGCAGCCTCATAGGTGATAATGCGTACGTGTGATATCTGAAAAAAAACGGATACTACATGTACCAAAACAAGGATCTGTGAAGGTGGCCTAAGGGTGATGACATGTTTTTTCAAACAGCTATGAATAAGGACGTTTATTTCTGAAACATGTCAGTAATTTGAGGACCTACTGTATATTCAGTGGTTTTAGCACACATGGAATAAAGTTAAAATAATCACGGAGTTTTCTCAAGTAGAGCAGAGCATTTCTCTTACTTGATTCTAAGCTCTGAGGAGGCTTAATCCTTAATTTTTGGTTGACCAGATGCTTCATTCAACACTTCCTGGCTGCCTAGCTACAACCTGGGGGGAATATGGGACACCAATCTGACAATTAATGTACTACCTAGGTGACAGTTTTAGAAAGTAGTTCCATAATTCCTAAAAATCATATCAATGGTCTTTGTTCTGCATTTTCTTCAACACAAATCTATCCTTTACCCTTAATGTTCAGTCACTTGTTGTTAAATTATATCCAAATTTCAAGATTGCAAAGTCTCTAGTTGCCTGGAACAATACAAAAATGGTGGGGGGAACAAGAGGCGCAATAGTGCCCTATCACTAGTGACACTAGAAGTATGAGCGGTATAATACAGTTCCACTCACCTATTCCAGTTGTGTAACCCACAACTGGCTTGAGAGCATATCACAGAATCAGCTGCTGCAGGACCTCCACCAACCACTCGCACGTGGAAAAACCTTCAGAAAGTTGTGGGAAGCAGGGTGTGTTGCAGTCCGCGCTGCCGAGATTCACAAATCACCTGGGATGCAAGATGTTGTAGCAGTGTACTCCTTTATTTCCTCCTACGCGTTTCGGCGCCCTTCCTGGCACCTTCCTCAGGGATATTACATCAGCCATAGCAGCAGGGAATTTATAGCCCCTTACATTAGCAATTATGGGTGTGTTCTGTTTACATGTGATGTCATAATGGTCATCACTGGGAGAGGGGCCAACATTTTTGGCGGAATTTCACATAAATAGCATGATAAAACAAGAAAATAGTCCAAAACACTTGCTAAAATGTACATAAAAATCTTACAAACATAATGATGTAAAAATTTCCATGAAAAATGCAGCAGAAACATTGCTAAAATATCCAGACTATCACTGCAGAAAAAAAGCTTTATAAACCCATTGTCACCCGACTTTCAGGGTAGTAGAACCCATGTATTTGCTGGTTTCAGTGTTTTCTCTTGTGACTAATGTTGAGCGCCACCATCTCACTGGTATCAGTGCCTGTGGATCAAAGGTTCTATAAACTGCTTTTTCATGACACTATCCTGTTAAATATATGGTCTTATGGTTGTTATAAAAGAATTGTTATGAAAAATTATCAAAGAAATATGTCAAAAATATTATTATTATTGTAACAAACTATCTTCTTTATTTTTGTTTTAGGAGGGGAGCAAAGAGTGGTACTGCTATTAAAATAAACTTCATAAAATATAAACCAGATTATTCCTAAGATCAACTGCTTCTTAAAAGTTTTTATTTTTATTTTATTTTAATTATTTATTGTCAAAAAAAAATTATCTAAAAAATTGTATTAAAACTATTAAAAATGGCTTAAAAACTGTGTTTCTCATCTTCTGTGTGTTTATGGTCACTATTTTATATATTGGCTGTGGTGGTATCACCCATAGATCGTGTGTCTGTTGGTACAGCAAACCTAGGTTCTAATACCCAGGAAGATCACAGGTCTCCATACAGGCGCAAACAATATAGCACAAGCAATATAGCATAAAGGACAATGAGGAGAAAATACACGCCATCAGAAAAACCAGAAAGTTCACATAGCTATTCATTAGATCTTGTGTTGGTATTCATATACTATCTTCAATAACCAGAAAAAAACAAGACAAATTCATATAGCTGTTCATTAGATCTTGTGTTAGTATTCTAAAACACCAGTAGATGGCACTACATACATTCATACCAAGCAGTGTGGATGCTGTTACTATGTAGAAATAGATATATTAAACCATCAGTTTATTGTTGTGAATTCGTGTATCTTGTGTTCGAGTGAACATTATTCTAACAAATACTAGTGAATTGTGATTTCTATATACCAGTGGGGGAAAAAAATAAATAAATAAAAGTAAATACAAAACTGTGGGTGAAAC
>NW_027361673.1:7390000-7410000 GCF_039654945.1 Dendrobates tinctorius
CATTAAGCTGGTGCTGATATTAGAATAAATCCTTTTGAATTCAGTACATGTGTGAAATCTATTCAAACTTTCACTAATCAGGTTAATTTCATCTGTCGCGGCATCTGCTAGCTTAGACCTTTTATCACATAAAATCCTTAATAATGTGTTCATGCATTTTCTTAATACAAAATTCCAGTTCGTGGTAAAGTCATTGTCATAAGGGAATGGAGAGTTCAATACTAATCTAAGGCCCCTAGGGCAGATGTTCTCTTCTATGTAAACAGATAAAAAGCGGGCATCAATGCCATACTGCACCTCCTTCTTGAGGGCATCCTCCAAAGCATGCAAAAGTTCTTTCATATTCTCAATTTCCTCAGTGCTAAATGTTCCACTAACAGTCACATTATCCTCAGAAGATGTCTGTACAGCGCCTATGGTACGCTGTATCAGTTTCTCCCTGGAAGCAAATCTTCCGCGTAAATAATCCATCTTGTTACTCTATTTATGCTGCACTCTGTTCCAATAGGGATGCTATGTCCCAGACCAACGTTCCTTTCCCACAGAAACGATGATTCACTGTATCAATACAGAAATGGTGGGGGGAACAAGAGGCGCAATAGTGCCCTATCACTAGTGACATTCCGTAGAGCCCCAAACATAAAAGGAATAATAGCTCCAAGTCGGCTTAAACAAAAAATGACCACGAAACCCAGTAAAGAACCACTGAAAAAGGTCTTAAAGTGCAGAAGAAATAGATGCCTCTGTTGTCAAAGTATACAACAGACAACCACCTTCCAATCTACCTCAACAAAAGAATCCTTTTCCATCAAACATGGTATGAATTGTTCAACAGAATTCGTTATCTATTTGCTTGAATGCCCGTGCGGATTGCAATATATAGGGAGGACCATCAGACCGCTTCACGAAAGGCTAAACAAACACCGTTCAAACATAAAGAATGGTTATAGAGCCCATGGTGTGTCACTTCATTATGACACCCATCACAACAGAGATATAAGAGCAATCAAACTAACCCCAATTGATCACATAGCAGACAATGTACCAAATAGGTTCGAACACCTAAAAAAACATGAGAAATACTGGATGTTTAAGCTGGACACATTAAAACCAAAAGGCTTGAATATAATTTCTGAATTGATATGAATTCCCACACCACGCTCACTTCCTGACATTTATCTAAGTGGGTGACACAATCACAGGTAATAGATGCTATCAGTATAAACACATACACACTGAGATCACTCCCAATCCCTTTCTAAAATCTGTTATTTTCAAATCTGTTTCACCCACAGTTTTGTATTTACTTTTATTTATTTATTTTTTTCCCCCACTGGTATATAGAAATCACAATTCACTAGTATTTGTTAGAATAATGTTCACTCGAACACAAGATACACGAATTCACAACAATAAACTGATGGTTTAATATATCTATTTCTACATAGTAACAGCATCCACACTGCTTGGTATGAATGTATGTAGTGCCATCTACTGGTGTTTTAGAATACTAACACAAGATCTAATGAACAGCTATATGAATTTGTCTTGTTTTTTTCTGGTTATTGAAGATAGTATATGAATACCAACACAAGATCTAATGAATAGCTATGTGAACTTTCTGGTGGCGTGTATTTTCTCCTCATTGTCCTTTATGCTATATTGCTTGTGCTATATTGTTTGCGCCTGTATGGAGACCTGTGATCTTCCTGGGTATTAGAACCTAAGTTTGCTGTACCAACAGACACACGATCTATGGGTGATACCACCACAGCCAATATATAAAATAGTGACCATAAACACACGGAAGATGAGAAACACAGTTTTTAAGCCATTTTTAATAGTTTTAATACAATTTTTTAGATATTTTTTTATTGACAATAAATAATTAAAATAAAATAAAAATAAAAACTTTTAAGAAGCAGTTGATCTTAGGAATAATCTGGTTTATATTTTATGAAGTTTATTTTAATAGCAGTACCACTCTTTGCTCCCCTCCTAAAACAAAAATAAAGAAGATAGTTTGTTACAATAATAATAATATTTTTGACATATTTCTTTGATAATTTTTCATAACAATTCTTTTATAACAACCATAAGACCATATATTTAACAGGATAGTGTCATGAAAAAGCAGTTTATAGAACCTTCGATCCACAGGCACTGATACCAGTGAGACGGTGGCGCTCAACATTAGTCACAAGAGAAAACACTGAAACCAGCAAATACATGGGTTCTACTACCCTGAAAGTCAGGTGACAATGGGTTTATAAAGCATTTTTTCTGCAGTGATAGTCTGGATATTTTAGCAATGTTTCTGCTGCATTTTTCATGGAAATTTTTACATCATTATGTTTGTAAGATTTTTATGTACATTTTAGCAAGTGTTTTGGACTATTTTCTTGTTTTATCATGCTATTTATGTGAAATTCCGCCAAAAATGTTGGCCCCTCCCCCAGTGATGACCATTATGACATCACATGTAAACAGAACACACCCATAATTGCTAATGTAAGGGGCTATAAATTCCCTGCTCCTATGGCTGATGTAATATCCCTGAGGAAGGTGCCAGGAAGGGCGCCGAAACGCGTAGGAGGAAATAAAGGAGTACACTGCTACAACATCTTGCATCCCAGGTGATTTGTGAATCTCGGCAGCGCGGACTGCAACACACCCTGCTTCCCACAACTTTCTGATAGTTGCCTGGAAAGTATGTGTATAAAAATGTGAGGTCTTTTGGAACTGCAGTGAGCCCGTTTTAATCTGTTTAACACAAACAATCCCTTAACGACCAGGGTGTGTCAGCTTTTGAATTTCCGGTTTTTGCTTCCCTTCTTCCCAGAGCCATAACTTTTTTTATTTTTTGGGCAAAATGACCATGTCAGAGCTTGTTTCTCGTTGGACGAGTTGTACTTTTGAATGACACCATTGGTTTTAACATATCATGTACTGGAAAACTGGAAAAAAATTCCAAGTGTGGTGAAATTGCAAAAAAAGTTCAGTCCCACAGTTTTTTTTCCTACTATGTTCACTAAATTCTAAAACTGACCAGCCATTATGATTTTCCAGGTCATTACGAGTTCATAGACACCAAATATGTCTAGGTTCTGTTTTATTTAAGTGGTGAAAAAAGCCAAAATTTAGTAAAAAAAGAGACCTGTAGCGTTTCCATTTTTCTTGATCTCGGGTTGCGTGAAGGCTTATTTTTTGCGGCCCCAGCTGATGTTTTTAATGATAACATTTTGGTGTAAATATGATATTTTGATCGCCTGTTTTTGCATTTTATTGCATTGTAGTGGCAAGCAAAACAATGTAATGCTGATGTTTTTAATTTTTTTCTCGTTACACCGTTTGGTTAATTTTTTTTTTTATATTGATAGGGCAATCCTGAAATCGGTGATACCAAATATGTGTATATTTTATTTTTCTTATTGTTTTATTTTGAATGGGAAAAAAACGGGTGATTTGAACTTTTATATTTTTTTAACTTTTTTTACTTTTAGCATGCTTCAATAGTCTCTATGGGAGACTAGAAGCTGCAGTACTTTGATTGCTCCTTCTACACACAGGCAAAAATCAGATCGCCTGTGTGTAGCAGAAATGCTCACTTGCTATGAGCACCGACCACTGGGCGACGATCATAGCAATCTGGCAATGACAACCATAAAGGTATGCTGCAGACCTCTAGTTGTCATGCGATCCATCGGTGACCCGTGATCTTGTGGTGGGGTCACCGATGGGCGGGATTAGCAATGCCCAAAGTCGGAAAGGGGTTAATTTCCAAGTGACCTTAACTTTTCTGGCTAGGGAACAAGAGATGGTAAACAGTGACTTGTGGTTCCATTAATAAGGAAATATTGCTGGAACTTGTGGTTCCATTTGTAATGGAGCATTGCTGGGATTTGTGGCTCAACACATGAGGACTTATAGTACCAGCAGTGGAGGTGATTTGTTCTCTTTATATTAAGTGGACCAATGGTGTCTGTAAGTGCACCAACATGCACAGCAACCAGGCCCCAACGTAGGACTGTATTGTTTGCATTGCTGCAGCCATCTGTAATTTAAAGCGAACCTGTCAGCAGATTTGGCCGATATAAGATGCAGCCACTGCCTTTCAGGGCTTATCTACAGCATTCTATAATGCTGTAGATAAGCCCCCGATTCAACCTGCAAGAGAAGAAAAATAACTTTTATTTTGCTCACACGAGGAATTCTGGTCCGATGGGTGTCGCAGGTCCGGGACCGGCACCTCCCATCTTGCGATGCCACCCTCCTACTTGCTTCATGGCTCCCCAGCATTATGCTCTTGCGCAGGTGTACTTCTCTGCCCTGAGAGGCCCAGCGTCTGGTACTGTCTTAGGCCGGGATCACACATGCGAGGAATACGGCCGGGTCTCGCATGTTAATACCCGGCACTGCCGCCAGCACTTGGATCGGATCGTGCAGCTGCATAGCAATACATGGAGCCGTATGCTCTGTTCCTGAGTTCCAGCGGCAGTGCCAGATATTAACATGCGAGACTCAACCGTATTCCTCGCATGTGTGATCCTGGCATTATTCTCATGCTCAGTTGGCTCTCAGCATCCAGTTCTGTTGACTTGTACTAAAAGTTATGTTCGCTACATCTTCTTTAAATAGCATTTTTTAAAGTATACTTACTTTTGACATTTGGTTTGAATTACTATATAGTTTGTATTTCTATATAATATTTCTTGCTATCCCAGCATCAAGGACAGTGAATATGATGAGAATCCTTTCCAAGATCATCAACCATTCTGTAAATCTACAGTAATTAATTTCAACTTCCCTGCAGCACAAACAATGGACATGTACAACTTTCATGTTCAGAAAATAAAATAGGTTTTGTATTTTGTGACTCACTTTCTTAGAAATGTTCATTATGTCACTTTTAGTGCTGTAAGATTTAAAACACTCAGTTTGTTTCCATTAATGGATTTAATTTAGAAATGATGCATAGCATATGTGGAAAATTTATTTATATTAATACGAGGAAATCAATAAGATCACTATAATGCCATTAGTTCTGCATTTTTCCTGATTTCCATAGACATAAAATTAAAGGGGTATTTCATCCATAGATAATTATGGAGTATTTAGTAAAAATGGGAGTGTGGATGTAGTCTATCTCCAGTGTGTGGTGCAGTGACCACTGTGTCCGCTAGGGGGCGCTGTGTGGGTGTCCCAGGACAGCCGTATAAGCATTTCCATTGCCCTGATAGGTGTAGGATACTGAAAGATCATAATGATCAGCAGAGGTACTGCTGAGTAGTACATTCTGTTACAATGTGTCAGGGAAACCTGTGTGTGGCTGTGTGCAATAGGACCTTGGGTGAGGTCATAGCCATGTGATCACCTGTGGGTGTGGTTATGGACCATATAAGGTACCTGAGGTCTGGTCACATGTGGTGAATGCAGAAACCCAATTGGTCCGTTTGGAAGGTCTCGTGTGGCTCCCTGCTTGACAGCACGTCTGGACGCTGTGACTAATGGCGAAGTGTGCCTGACAGTTCCCAGGGAGAGGGAATGAACATTAGCAGTGTAAAGCAGCATGCAAGGTAACCCGGAGATGGGACTACAACTGAGAGACTGTATAGCCGGTTGACTAGATGAAGCACAGCCTGTGTGACTAGGAAGGCTAAAGGGGAGCAGAGCTCCAGTGTGAAGATACCCTGCTGTCTGCTATAAGACTGTTGCATATCGTGTTTGGTTTATGATAATGAATAAACCTCTTGGACTGTGATATTGCTTTATGGAAACCTGTGCCGGACGTGATTATTCGCTGCCATGCGAGTGTCCCCCAACCTTGAATGACAGCGCTACCTCACAAGTGTTGGATCATTTTTTAAAGATTTTTCCACTACTTTAACATACTGTAGTTGGCCTAATAATATTGGATCATGATATCCGATGACCCCACCTAAGGCCATCTCCAGGTTTTCTTGGGCCCCCATCAAAAAAGTCTCAGTGGGCCCCTTTAACACATACCACGATTGATGATGCATGGATGCGGCAGAGAAATATAGGTTTAGTACAACGCCAAAGATTTCAATTACTTCTTTCATTACATGAGTGAGATCTATTGTAGATTCTACAATAGCTCAGAAACTGGATAGTATAGTCCTCCATATAGTATTATGAGCACCACATAGTGCCCCATACAGAATAATTAGCCCCATATATAGCTCCATACAGTATTATGGGCACCACATCATGCATGCTCCCTACAGAATAATGAGCCCCATATATTGATCCATTCAGTATAATGGACCCCATATATTGCTTCATATATAATAGGACCCTTATTATGCTTCATACAGAATGGGCCCCATATAATGCTCCATACAGTATATGGTGTGCCCCAAATGTTTCTTCATATATAATGGGCCTCATAGAATGTTCCAGTATATGCTGTGCCCCATATCATGCTCCAGTATATGCTGGGCCCCATATAATGCTGCAGTATATGCTGGGCCCCATATAATGTTCCCGTTTATGTGGGCCCCATGTAATGTTCCAGTATATGATGAGCCCCATATAATGCTTCAGTATATGATGAGCCCCAAATAATGCTCCAGTATATGACGGTTCCCCATATAATGCTCCAGTATATGATGTGCCCCATATAATGCTTCAGTATATGATGAGCTCCAAATAATGCTCCAGTATATGATGGGCCCCCATATGACGCTCCAGTATATGATGTGCCGCATAGAGTTAGGTGACTTTGGTCGGATCGGGTTTCATGAAACAAAATTTGTTTCAGATGAAACTGGTCCGACTAGGGCAAAAAAAGTCGGAGTTTCGTCCGAAACCCGACCCCAATGCAAGTCAATGGGAAATAAAAGTCGGCATTGAGTGGATGACATTCTTCTCCATTCTGTCAGTCGTAGAAATCAGACACTCAGTATCGAAGTACAGTCCAATGTTTTCCACGGACATGCAGCATTTTTTTTTACAATACCATGTCATATTACACTCAGGTTGAAAATACAACCATATGCACAACTCCTATTGATAAGTCATCAATATCAGATTGTTGGTTGTCCAACACCTGCACCAGCATCAATTAGAATGTGTCTAGGTGGCCAGAAGTAATCAGTGTGCGCAACTTGAATGCCACAGTACATTGTGGAGGGGAACTGCAGCTCAGCTCCCATGAAACTGAGGGAGTTAGAAATTATGGATTGTGATTAGTGTTGAGCATTCCGATACCGCAAGTATCGGGTATCGGCCGATATTAGCGGTATCGGAATTCCGATACTTAGTTCCGATACTTTTGTCATATCGGATTCCGGAATCGGAATCGGAATAGGAAGTTCCCATCATGCTATGAGCCTGCTTGCTTTGATTAAGCCAATGGGAATCCTCCGAAGTGTGGGCACATCCTGTTAGGCATGTAGGCATGTTAACTATTGGCATGGCTGTGATTGGCTGCCGAAATGATGTCATGATGCACTATAAAAGCCACCGCAGCTGCCATTTCTGGTCACTCTGCTGTGAATTCAGTTAGGGACAGGCTGCTGTAGAAGACTGTGAGGGACAGTTAGAAATAGCGAATCCACCAAACATCTAGTGCTTTACCCAGGCTACATAAACCACCACTGTAGCCTTCTTTGCCCTAGCAGCAGTGTTCACAGCTGTCTGCAAGGGCTGTGTGAGTGCAGCTCACGCTGTGGAGTGGGTCCTGCAGCCACGTCAGGCTGTAGGCCACCCAGTGTGATCACTGCTGCCTCATACATCTTTTATTTTTTGAGCTGCATTTTTTACATAATTTCAATCTAGTGTGCTTCCATCCGTATCCATATACGTTGGTTGCAAACACTAGTAGTAGACAGCGGAGCCTTTCTGCGGCCTTTCAGTGCTAGTGTCCACTTTGCTGCACTGTTCACGGCTGTCTGAGAGGTCTCTGACTGTGTGTGAGTGCAGCTCACGCTGAGTAGTGTGTCCTGCAGCTACGTCTGGCTGTAGGACGCTCACCGTGCGTCAGTGCCTCACACATATTTTTATTTGAGTGCAGCTCATTTTTTCTTCTATTAGTGTGCATCCATCCGTCTCCATCTACGGTGGTTGCAAACACTATAAAGGAGTACACAGCGGAGCCTTTCTGCAGCCTGTCAGTGCCAGTGCCCACTTAGCTGCACTGTTGACGGCTGTCTGAGAGGCCTCTGACTGTGTGTGAGTGCAGCTCACGCTGAGTAGAGTGTCCTGCAGCTACGTCTGGTTGTAGGACGCTCAACGTGCGTCACTGCCTCACACATATTTGTCTTTGAGTGCAGCTCATTTTTTCTTCTCCTATTAGTGTGCATCCATCCGTATCCATCAACATTGGTTGGTTGCAAACACTATATAGGAGTAGATAGAGGAGCCTTTTTTTCTGGCTTGTGCCCTGCCGGCGCAGCCAGATTAGTATTACCCAATTTTTTTGGAGCCTCATCTTTTGCATTGTAGGTTACCTGCCTGCATTGTAATAGCTCCAAAAAGTTGGTGATACTATCAGTTTCAATTCTTTGTTCACATACTTTGAGTTTGTTTCCAACAAAGAAACCACAAAAAAAGTTCACCAAACACTACATTTTGAACTTGTGTAGGCCACATCAGCTCCTATTAAAGTCTAGTCCACACACACACACACTTCATAAAATTAGTGTTTCTTGTACCTGTAACCAGCTGTTCAGGAATAAGCACACTAAGGCCCCCCTTTGTACTTTTTTGCCTATCTTAAGCAGTCTTGCAAGATGAAGAAGGCAGGGAGTAAGGCGCGTGGGCGTGGGCGTGGGCGTGGAGTTTCAGCAGGGAGAGGACGTGGGGATTCTGCAGGGAGAGGACGTGGGGATTCTACAGGTAGAGGACGTGGGGATTCTGGGCCTGCTGCGGGCACCAGTGGATCAGCATCCCCCAGTTTTAGCAGGCAACAGTCCTTTATGCGCAGCTTTGTAGGACCTCAACGTACCCCACTGCTGCGGGAGGAACAAATTGAAGCCGTTGTCGGATGGATGGCAGCTAACGCATCGACTTCAATTACTTCCGCATCCTCTCAGGGTCAGAGCACCGAAGAGCAACCATCTGTCTCTTCACCACCTGCCAAAGTGCCCAGGCAGTCAGAGAGACATGGACAGGAGCCATCACAGTCTCTACTTCTGTTCTCGGAATCTGTTGGCTTGGAAAGAGGGGGCCAGCCAAGCAGCATTCCTGTATGTGAAGAAGAGGGAGTATGCAGTGATGCGCAACTTCTTTGTCCCTCTGAATCTGAAGAGGCGAGTGGGCCAGTGCCTATGGTCAGCACACCTCAGTACGCATCAGATGATGACGAGACTCAGTTGCCACTTTCTGGTGCGTACGGTGCTGGCGAGACAACCCCGGAGAAGCAGCTGTTTGAAGAGGGGAGGGAAGATGATGAGGTCCTTGACCCATCATGGCGTGAGCAACAGGAAGGTGGTGGGAGCAGCTCGGAGGAAGAGATTCCCCTACCGGCCAAAACAGGAGGCAGAGGGAGGGGGAAGACTTGGTTGCCTGTACCCTCCACTTCGGCACCCGTTAGGAGCATTCCTCCTTCCAAAGGCAAACCGGGCGCTCACAAGAGTTGCAGTGCGTGGTCCTTTTTTGACACAGTTGCAGATGACATTTGCTTTGTCAAATGCAAGCTGTGTCATCAGAGAGTCAAAAGAGGGAGAAATGTCAGCAACCTCAATACCACAAATATGTGGAAACATGTGCGCACCAAGCACGAGTTGGAGTTGCAGAGACACCCTGAAGACGTAGGCCAACGTACAGCACCACCTACCACCTCTGCAGTTCGTGTTGGGCCCTCTTCCTCCAGCTCACACACTGCTGGTTCGGCTTCCTCACAGGATCGCCAAGGAAGAACCTCTGCCACTGTTGTCCGGAGACCCTGTCAGATTACACCCATAGCAGCACGTTCCCATCCATCACAGCCATCGGTAGCACAGGCATGGGATAAAAGGCGCCCTTACTCGGCAAACCATCCCCGAGCACAGTCTCTGAATGCTGGCATTGCCAAACTTCTGGCAGTTGAAATGCTGTCATTCAGGCTGGTGGACACTGACACCTTCCGGGACTTAATGGCATTGGCAGTCCCCCAATACAACGTGCCCAGCCGCTTTTATTTCAGCAGGCGAGCCGTCCCTGCCCTGCAGAAACATGTTGAGGGCAAAATAAAACATGCGCTACTAAACGCCGTTAGTAGCAAGGTCCACCTGACCACCGATGCGTGGACCAGTAACCATGGACAGGGACGATACCTTTCCCTCACTGCCCACTGGGTCAATGTTGTGGAGCCGGGTACGGATCTGGAGAGTGGCGCTGTACGTGTTCTTCCAACGCCACGGATTGCAGGACTCCAGTCTGTACACATAGACTCCTCCTCCTACTCAAGTTCCTCAGAAACAGCAGAGCAGGAGCCTGTTACGACCGATATGAGCACAGCCGTGGCCAAACGTCAACAGGCTGTACTCAAATTAATTTCTTTGGGGAATCGAAGCCACACAGCGCAGGAGCTCTGGAATGCTATCAAGCTGGAGAGCGATGTGTGGTTTGGGCCAGCGAATCTCCAGCCGGGCTTGGTAGTGTGTGACAATGGCCGAAATCTGGTGGCAGCTCTTGGCCTAGGCAACCTCACACACATCCTATGTCTGGCACATGTTCTTAACTTGGTCGTGCAGAGCTTTCTGAGGGACTATCCGGATCTTGCTGCACTGTTGCACAAGGTCCGCATAGAGTGCGCTCACTTGCGACGTTCCAGCACGGCAAGATCGCGCCTCGCTGCTCTGCAGCGACGATTTGGCCTTCCGGAACATCGCATCATATGTGACCTACCCACCCGGTGGAATTCAACGTTACATATGTTGGAGCGGTTGTGTGAGCAGCAGGCAGCAGTCATGGAGTACCAGCTGCATCAGGCGCAAACAAGTCGCACTGTGCACCGTTCACACTTCAGCACCATTGAGTGGGCCTCTTTGAAGGACATCTGCCTCGTTTTGCGTGCCTTCGATGAATCCACGCGGATGGCGAGTGCAGATGATGCACTAGTCAGCATGACTGTCCCCCTTATCTGCCTGCTTCAACAAACACTGCAAGCACTAAGGGATGAGGTTTCAGAAGAGGTGGAGGATGAGGAGTCCCAAATGCCATCTGCTTCTGGACAGTCTGCGCTACGTGTTTCCTCACAAAGGCCTAGGCAGGGGACACTTTGTGAGGAGGATGAGGAGGAGTCGATGGAGGAGGAAGACATCTCTCCAGAGGAGGGAGGTACACAAACCTCTACTCAGTATGTACAGCGAGGGTGGGGTGATGCAGAGCAGGAGGAGGTCACGCCTCAAACAGGGGACAGCGGTTCTTTGGCAGTTGGGAGTCTGCAGCACATGGTTGATTTCATGCTGCAGTGCCTGAGAAACGACCGCCGCATCGCCCACATTCTCGTCTCGGCTGATTATTGGGTGTACACCCTCCTAGATCCTCGCTACCGGGACAGCGTACAAAGGCTCATACCAACGTTGAACCGGGAGCGTAAAATGCGGGAGTACGAAGAGTCACTGGTGCAGTCCATAATGTTTTGCATTCCACCCGACAGCATTGTTGCTAGTGCTTTACAAAGCAGCTCTGTGCGTCGAGGCAGTGGAGGAAACTCTGCACAAAGAGGGAGCAGAGGCAGCGCCGCAGCACAAGGCAAGACCACTATGGCCCAAATGTGGCAAAGTTTTGTGTGTCCACCACAATTGTCTACACCATCAGCGACGCCTCGAGTCAGCAGGAGGCAACGCTTCCGTCAGATGGTGTCAGACTACATGTCTTGCCCTGTCGCTGTACTCCCAGATGGCTCTTCCCCCTTCAAGTTTTGGGTCTCTAAGCTGGATACATGGCCAGAGCTTAGCCAGTATGCATTGGAGGTGCTGGCTTGCCCTGCTGCCAGTGTATTATCGGAACGTGTCTTTAGTGCCGCAGGTGGTGTACTAACAGACCGTCGCACGCGACTATCTTCCGATAATGTTGACCGGCTGACTTTTCTGAAAATGAACAAGGCCTGGATCTCCAAAGACTTTGCCATTCCTCTTACAGACTAAATTGGTGGTTGGCAACTGTATCCAGGTCTGCTGGTGTGTTCATTTTTCTACCACCTGAACTATAATCCCTTTGCTTCAACACAGCCAGTTGTCGCTCAGATGTGTCGTCTGCACAGAGAAACACACTAGCTCCTGTGTTAGTGGGGTTCAGTAATGCCAGCTGATCCCCTGCTGTGTGGACGGCAAAGTCACCAGCTCCATCAACATTCAAACCACTACTGATTTTTAACCGTGCCCAACTTAGGTCTCTGGCTCCACTGTCTCTACTATTTCCCCTGACCTCCAACCCCGCCATCTACATCTCTGAAGTGGCGTCAGCACAATCTACACTTGTTCCTGTGTTCCTGTGGCTCAGTCCCATCAGTCTATCCCCTGATGTGTGTCCGGCAAGGTCTCCTGCTCTGTCCACATTCCCATAACCAGTAGTGGGAATGAGGACAGAGCTGGCGAACTTGCCGGACAAACATCAGGGGATCAACTGACGGGACTGAGCACCAGTAACACAGGAACAAGTGTAGATTGTGCTGACGCCACTTCAGAGATGTAGCTGGCGGGGTTGGAGGCCAGGGTAAATAGTAGAGACAGTGGAGCCAGAGGCCTAAGTGGAGCATGGTTAGAATCAGTAGTAGTCCACAACCTCCATAAAAACCGCTGCCCATTGGCCTCTGCATGCGGCATGCGTAATCCTGGGCTCCAACAGCTTCAGTTGGTGTTCAGAAGTGTCGTCTCCACAGAGCCAAACACATTCGTTAGAGTGTTAGTGGGGTTCAGCACTGCCAGCTGTTCCCCTGCTGTGGAGATGGCAAGTCTCCTGCTGCCTTCACCTGCCAAAATCCAGTAGGCCACAGCCTGCTCCTCGCCTAATCCTGGGCTCCAACAGCGTCATTTGGTGTTCAGAAGTGTCGTCTCCACAGAGCCAAACACCTTCGTTAGAGTGTTAGTGGGGTTCAGCACTGCCAGCTGTTCCCCTGCTGTGGAGATGGCAAGTCTCCTGCTGCCTTCACCTGCCAAAATCCAGTAGGCCCCAGCCTGCTCCTCACCTAATCCTGGGCTCCAACAGCGTCAGTTGGTGTTCAGAAGTGTTGTCTCCACAGAGCCAAACACCTTCGTTAGAGTGTTAGTGGGGTTCAGCACTGCCAGCTGTTCCCCTGCTGTGGAGATGGCAAGTCTCCTGCTGCCTTCACCTGCCAAAATCCAGTAGGCCCCAGCCTGCTCCTCGCCTAATCCTGGGCTCCAACAGCGTCAGTTGGTGTTCAGAAGTGTCGTCTCCACAGAGCCAAACACCTTCGTTAGAGTGTTAGTGGGGTTCAGCACTGCCAGCTGTTCCCCTGCTGTGGAGATGGCAAGTCTCCTGCTGCCTTCACCTGCCAAAATCCAGTAGGCCACAGCCTGCTCCTCGCCTAATCCTGGGCTCCAACAGCGTCAGTTGGTGTTCAGAAGTGTCGTCTCCACAGAGCCAAACACCTTCGTTAGAGTGTTAGTGGGGTTCAGCACTGCCAGCTGTTCCCCTGCTGTGGAGATGGCAAGTCTCCTGCTGCCTTCACCTGCCAAAATCCAGTAGGCCCCAGCCTGCTCCTCGCCTAATCCTGGGCTCCAACAGCGTCAGTTGGTGTTCAGAAGTGTCGTCTCCACAGAGCCAAACACATTCGTTCAAGTGTTAGTGGGGTTCATCATTGCCAGCTGATCCCCTGCTGTGGAGATGGCAGTCTCTCCTGCTGTCTCCGCATTACAAAGACAGTAGGCCTCTGCCTACACCCTCCTATTTCCTGGGCTTCAACACAGCCAGTTGTAGTTCGGAAGTGCCGTCCACACGGAAAGAGATACTTGCTCCCGTGTCTCAGTGGGGTTCAGTAACGTCAGCTGATCCCCTGCTGTGTGGATGGCAGTCTCTCCTGCTGTCACCTCATTCAAAATACAGTAGGCCTCTGCCTACACCCTCCTATTTCCTGGGCTTCAACACAGCCAGTTGTAGTTCGGAAGTGCCGTCCACACGGAAAGAGATACTTGCTCCCGTGTCTCAGTGGGGTTCAGTAACGTCAGCTGATCCCCTGCTGTGTGGATGGCAGTCTCTCCTGCTGTAAACTCATTCAAAATACAGTAGGCCTCTGCCTACACCCTCCTATTTCCTGGGCTTCAACACAGCCAGTTGTAGTTCGGAAGTGCCGTCCACACGGAAAGAGATACTTGCTCCCGTGTCTCAGTGGGGTTCAGTAACGTCAGCTGATCCCCTGCTGTGTGGATGGCAGTCTCTCCTGCTGTAAACTCATTCAAAATACAGTAGGCCTCTGCCTACACCCTCCTATTTCCTGGGCTTCAACACAGCCAGTTGTAGTTCGGAAGTGCCGTCCACACGGAAAGAGATACTTGCTCCCGTGTCTCAGTGGGGTTCAGTAATGTCAGCTGATCCCCTGCTGTGTGGATGGCAGTCTCTTCTGCTGTCACCTCATTCAAAATACAGTAGGCCTCTGCCTATACCCTCCTATTTCCTGGGCTTCAACACAGCCAGTTGTAGTTCGGAAGTGCCGTCCACACGGAAAGAGATACTTGCTCCCGTGTCTCAGTGGGGTTCAGTAACGTCAGCTGATCCCCTGCTGTGTGGATGGCAGTCTCTCCTGCTGTCACCTCATTCAAAATACAGTAGGCCTCTGCCTACACCCTCCTATTTCCTGGGCTTCAACACAGCCAGTTGTAGTTCGGAAGTGCCGTCCACACGGAAAGAGATACTTGCTCCCGTGTCTCAGTGGGGTTCAGTAACGTCAGCTGATCCCCTGCTGTGTGGATGGCAGTCTCTCCTGCTGTAAACTCATTCAAAATACAGTAGGCCTCTGCCTACACCCTCCTATTTCCTGGGCTTCAACACAGCCAGTTGTAGTTCGGAAGTGCCGTCCACACGGAAAGAGATACTTGCTCCCGTGTCTCAGTGGGGTTCAGTAACGTCAGCTGATCCCCTGCTGTGTGGATGGCAGTCTCTCCTGCTGTAAACTCATTCAAAATACAGTAGGCCTCTGCCTACACCCTCCTATTTCCTGGGCTTCAACACAGCCAGTTGTAGTTCGGAAGTGCCGTCCACACGGAAAGAGATACTTGCTCCCGTGTCTCAGTGGGGTTCAGTAATGTCAGCTGATCCCCTGCTGTGTGGATGGCAGTCTCTCCTGCTGTCACCTCATTCAAAATACAGTAGGCCTCTGCCTACACCCTCCTATTTCCTGGGCTTCAACACAGCCAGTTGTAGTTCGGAAGTGCCGTCCACACGGAAAGAGATACTTGCTCCCGTGTCTCAGTGGGGTTCAGTAACGTCAGCTGATCCCCTGCTGTGTGGATGGCAGTCTCTCCTGCTGTCACCTCATTCAAAATACAGTAGGCCTCTGCCTACACCCTCCGATTTCCTGGGCTTCAACACAGCCAGTTGTAGTTCGGAAGTGCCGTCCACACGGAAAGAGATACTTGCTCCCGTGTCTCAGTGGGGTTCAGTAATGTCAGCTGATCCCCTGCTGTGTGGATGGCAGTCTCTCCTGCTGTCACCTCATTCAAAATACAGTAGGCCTCTGCCTACACCCTCCTATTTCCTGGGCTTCAACACAGCCAGTTGTAGTTCGGAAGTGCCGTCCACACGGAAAGAGATACTTGCTCCCGTGTCTCAGTGGGGTTCAGTAACGTAAGCTGATCCCCTGCTGTGTGGATGGCAGTCTCTTCTGCTGTCACCTCATTCAAAATACAGTAGGCCTCTGCCTATACCCTCCTATTTCCTGGGCTTCAACACAGCCAGTTGTAGTTCGGAAGTGCCGTCCACACGGAAAGAGATACTTGCTCCCGTGTCTCAGTGGGGTTCAGTAACGTCAGCTGATCCCCTGCTGTGTGGATGGCAGTCTCTCCTGCTGTCACCTCATTCAAAATACAGTAGGCCTCTGCCTACACCCTCCTATTTCCTGGGCTTCAACACAGCCAGTTGTAGTTCGGAAGTGCCGTCCACACGGAAAGAGATACTTGCTCCCGTGTCTCAGTGGGGTTCAGTAACGTCAGCTGATCCCCTGCTGTGTGGATGGCAGTCTCTCCTGCTGTAAACTCATTCAAAATACAGTAGGCCTCTGCCTACACCCTCCTATTTCCTGGGCTTCAACACAGCCAGTTGTAGTTCGGAAGTGCCGTCCACACGGAAAGAGATACTTGCTCCCGTGTCTCAGTGGGGTTCAGTAACGTCAGCTGATCCCCTGCTGTGTGGATGGCAGTCTCTCCTGCTGTAAACTCATTCAAAATACAGTAGGCCTCTGCCTACACCCTCCTATTTCCTGGGCTTCAACACAGCCAGTTGTAGTTCGGAAGTGCCGTCCACACGGAAAGAGATACTTGCTCCCGTGTCTCAGTGGGGTTCAGTAATGTCAGCTGATCCCCTGCTGTGTGGATGGCAGTCTCTCCTGCTGTCACCTCATTCAAAATACAGTAGGCCTCTGCCTACACCCTCCTATTTCCTGGGCTTCAACACAGCCAGTTGCAGTTCGGAAGTGCCGTCCACACGGAAAGAGATACTTGCTCCCGTGTCTCAGTGGGGTTCAGTAACGTCAGCTGATCCCCTGCTGTGTGGATGGCAGTCTCTCCTGCTGTCACCTCATTCAAAATACAGTAGGCCTCTGCCTACACCCTCCGATTTCCTGGGCTTCAACACAGCCAGTTGTAGTTCGGAAGTGCCGTCCACACGGAAAGAGATACTTGCTCCCGTGTCTCAGTGGGGTTCAGTAATGTCAGCTGATCCCCTGCTGTGTGGATGGCAGTCTCTCCTGCTGTCACCTCATTCAAAATACAGTAGACCTCTGCCTACACCCTCCTATTTCCTGGGCTTCAACACAGCCAGTTGTAGTTCGGAAGTGCCGTCCACACGGAAAGAGATACTTGCTCCCGTGTCTCAGTGGGGTTCAGTAACGTAAGCTGATCCCCTGCTGTGTGGATGGCAGTCTCTCCTGCTGTAAACTCATTCAAAATACAGTAGGCCTCTGCCTACACCCTCCTATTTCCTGGGCTTCAACACAGCCAGTTGTAGTTCGGAAGTGCCGTCCACACGGAAAGAGATACTTGCTCCCGTGTCTCAGTGGGGTTCAGTAACGTCAGCTGATCCCCTGCTGTGTGGATGGCAGTCTCTCCTGCTGTAAGCTCATTCAAAATACAGTAGGCCTCTGCCTACACCCTCCTATTTCCTGGGCTTCAACACAGCCAGTTGTAGTTCGGAAGTGCCGTCCACACGGAAAGAGATACTTGCTCCCGTGTATCAGTGGGGTTCAGTAATGTCAGCTGATCCCCTGCTGTGTGGATGGCAGTCTCTCCTGCTGTCACCTCATTCAAAATACAGTAGGCCTCTGCCTACACCCTCCTATTTCCTGGGCTTCAACACAGCCAGTTGTAGTTCGGAAGTGCCGTCCACACGGAAAGAGATACTTGCTCCCGTGTCTCAGTGGGGTTCAGTAACGTCAGCTGATCCCCTGCTGTGTGGATGGCAGTCTCTCCTGCTGTCACCTCATTCAAAATACAGTAGGCCTCTGCCTACACCCTCCTATTTCCTGGGCTTCAACACAGCCAGTTGTAGTTCGGAAGTGCCGTCCACACGGAAAGAGATACTTGCTCCCGTGTCTCAGTGGGGTTCAGTAATGTCAGCTGATCCCCTGCTGTGTGGATGGCAGTCTCTCCTGCTGTCACCTCATTCAAAATACAGTAGGCCTCTGCCTACACCCTCCTATTTCCTGGGCTTCAACACAGCCAGTTGTAGTTCGGAAGTGCCATCCACACGGAAAGAGATACTTGCTCCCGTGTCTCAGTGGGGTTCAGTAATGTCAGCTGATCCCCTGCTGTGTGGATGGCAAAGTCTCCTGCTGCCTACACAGTCGTACCACTACTGATTTTTAACCGTGCTCCAATTAGGCCTGTGGCTCCACTGTCTCTCGTATTTCCCCTGTCCTCCAACCCTGCCAGTTACAGCTCCGAAGTGGCGTCTGCACAATCCACACTTGTTCCTGTGTTACAGGTGTTCAGTCCGGTCAGTTAATCCCCTGATGTGTGTCCGGCAATGTCGCCTGCTCTGTCCACATTCCCATTATGGGAATGTGGACAGAGCAGGCGACATTGCCGGACACACATCAGGGGATTAACTGACCGGACTGAACACCTGTAACACAGGAACAAGTGTGGATTGTGCAGACGCCACTTCGGAGCTGTAACTGGCGGGGTTGGAGGACAGGGGAAATACGAAAATCAGTGAAGCCACAGGCCTAAGTGGAGCTTGGTTCAAATTAGTAGTCTACAACTGATCTTAAAATTTCTTCAATGCAGCCTCAGCCTGCTCCGTGCTTGTCCCTGGGCTTCAACACAGCCAGTTGTTGCTCGGAAGTGCCGTCTTCACAGAGTAAAACACTAGCTCCTGTGTTTGTGGGGTTCAGTAACGTCAGCTGTTCCCCTGCTGTTTTGATGGCAATCTGTCCTGCTGCCTCCCAATTGACAGCACATCAGGCCTCAGCCTGCTAAGTGCTTGTCCTGGGCTCCAACATCGCCAGTTGCTGCTCATAACTGACTTTGGCACGGGTACTCCCTCCTGCCCAGCTTGGTTCCAGCCCTGCCTGCTGTTTCCGGGAAGTGTCAATGTCAGTTTGCCACCCCAAGTTGCCATGTCGTGTTGCGGTTGGGTTAGCCGAGGCTAGGGTGCCAGCAGTTTAGATGCTTCCTATGTGGACTGCGGGTTCTGGTAAGAAAGGTTTGTTCCATAGTGCCAGTAGGACAAGCACCCCCTGTAGGACTGTGTGATTCGGTAACTGCGGCCAGGTTGCGGCATGCCAACTTTGCTTTTCAGGGGTAACTTCTGATACCCCTCCGGGTTCCAGCACCGTCAGCTGGTTCTCATCAGAGCCTTTGGCCTAGGTGCCTCCATCTCGGTATCCGAGTTCCGGCAACGTCTGCTGGTCCTTGGTAGTGCTTTGTAGCACAGGTACCTCCTGCTTAGTAACCGGGTTCCAGCACCGTCAGCTGGTCCTCGGTTGTGCCATTGGCTCTTATTCCTTCTGCTGCCCCTCCGGGTGCCAGCACTGTCAGCTGGTCCTCGCTATTTCCATTTGCTCTTGCAGCTTATGCTACCCCTCCGGGTTCCAGCACCGTCAGCTGGTTCTCGTCAGAGCCTTTGGCCTAGGTGCCTCCATCTCGGTATCCGAGTTCCGGCAACGTCTGCTGGTCCTTGGTAGTGCTTTGTAGCACAGGTACCTCCTGCTTAGTAACCGGGTTCCAGCACCGTCAGCTGGTCCTCGGTTGTGCCATTGGCTCTTATTCCTTCTGCTGCCCCTCCTGGTGCCAGCACTGTCAGCTGGTCCTCGCTATTTCCATTTGCTCTTGCAGCTTCTGCTACCCCTCCGGGTTCCAGCACCGTCAGCTGGTTCTCGTCAGAGCCTTTGGCCTAGGTGCCTCCATCTCGGTATCCGAGTTCCGGCAACGTCTGCTGGTCCTTGGTAGTGCTTTGTAGCACAGGTACCTCCTGCTTAGTAACCGGGTTCCAGCACCGTCAGCTGGTCCTCGGCTGTGCCATTGGCTCTTATTCCTTCTGCTGCCCCTCCGGGTGCCAGCACTGTCAGCTGGTCCTCGCTATTTCCATTTGCTCTTGCAGCTTCTGCTACCCCTCCGGGTTCCAGCACCGTCAGCTGGTTCTCGTCAGAGCCTTTGGCCTAGGTGCCTCCATCTCGGTATCCGAGTTCCGGCAACGTCTGCTGGTCCTTGGTAGTGCTTTGTAGCACAGGTACCTCCTGCTTAGTAACCGGGTTCCAGCACCGTCAGCTGGTCCTCGGTAGTGCCATTGGCTCTTGTTCCTTCTGCTGCCCCTCCGGGTGCCAGTACCGTCAGCTGGTTCAAGAGGACAAAGAACAGGAAGACAACCACCAAGAT
>NW_027361673.1:8715000-8742500 GCF_039654945.1 Dendrobates tinctorius
CATGCTCAGGAGAAATTGCACAACAAATTTTGGTGTCCATTTTTTCCTTGTAACCTTGTAAAAATAAAAAATGGGTCTAAAATAATTTTTTTGTTGAAAAAGTTAACTGTTCTTTTTCCTCATTCCAAAAATTCCTGTGAAGCACCTGAAGAGTTCATTATCATCCTTAATGTGCTTTTGAGCAACTTGAGGGTGGCAGTTTTTAAAGTCGTGACATTTTTGGGTATTTTCTATCATATAGACCCCTCAAAGTCACTTCAAATGTGATTTGGTGCCTAAAAAAATAGTTTTGTAAATTTTGTTGGAAAAAGGAGAAATCGCTGGTCAACTTATATCAATCCTTATAACTTCATAAGAAAAAAAATTGGTTCAAAAATTGTGTAGACATGCGGGAAATGTTATTTATTCACTATTTTGTGGGACACATCTCTCTGATTTAAGGGCAAGGGAAATTTCTGCCAAATTTCCATTTTTTTCACAAATAAACGCAAGTTATATCAAAGAAATTTTTCCACTATCATGAAGTACAATATGTCATGACAAAATATGCCCAGAATGAGTGGGATCCATTGAAACGTTCCAGAGTTATTACCTCATAAATTTACACTGGTCAGAATTGTAAAAATTGGCCCGGTCATTAATGTGCAAACCATCTTGGGAGGTAAAGGTGTTAAAGGGGAACTAAACTTTAAAGTAACTTTTCAGAATAGGCTGTAATATGTGTGTACATGAGGAATAACACTATTTCTGGCCCATTATATGACTTGTATCCTGCATTTTCCACAGATTTCTCCTTTGCACATTCTACCTCTATAATTGACTCTGAGCTGCTGAGAGGAGACTAACTGCTGTGATTTGATTATGCGCAACATAACTGTATGTTTAGCCGTACATGGACAGTCTCTAGCTCTTGTTAGGGGTTTCATGGACAGACTTTGCCCTGGCCACTCTGTGTGCCAGAAAGTATCTGTGTCCTTTTTACAAGAAGATCATTTTATTAGCACGTAAAATAGCAATATTTTTTATTATTTATACAGCGGGTGTGATATGTAATGATGGCCTTTTACCAACATTCGTTAACAAATATATGGCACATGTGGGTTCCCATGTTTAATGCAGACTCTAACACAGCTCTGCTCACTGCTGTTATCCCTTAAATGCCACTGTCAATCTCTGACAGCAACACTTAAGGTGCCTGGTCAATGGACATGCCATTCTCCTCATCCATTACTGTGGCACTAACATGGGGTGCAAATGGGTTGCCAATGCAACTAGGACCCATATGCCTTACATAACAGTACACCATGTGAAGTCTGTGGCTTGGTTTCACAGGAGACTTTGATTTTCTCTATATATTGCAATAGACTGGTATTGTAGTATTAATCACAATGAAAAATGATTACTCTTTCGAGACCCCTAAAGTGACTAAAACCCCATCACATTAAGCGAGATCGCTGGCGAGATCGCTGCTAAGTCACAAGTTTTGTGACGCAACAACGACCTCAGCAGCGATCTTGCTACGTTTGATAGGTAGCAGCGACCAGGCCCCTGCTGTGAGATCGCTGGTCTTGTCGGAATGTCCTGGACGTTTTTTTGATCTTTGAGGTCCCGCTGGGTAGCATGGATCGGTATGTTTGATACCCTACCAACGACCTCGTTAGCGACTCAGAAGCGAGACACATAGGCGTGGATTTGGTCTGAATCATTACAAACGTCGCTACGGGTTGCCGTATCGCTGCTGCGTTGTTGGGAAGATCTGACTGTTTGGCATCTCACCAGCGACCACATAGCGATGCAGCAAAGATCCCTACCAGGTCGTATCATTGTTGGGATTGCTGTAGCGTCGCTATGTGTGACGGAGTCTTTGGATAAAATTTTAAAAAGTAGAAATAAAGAAGAAAAACAGAATCACTCGATTTTCACCATCAAAAATAAAAAATATTTAAATCATTAAAATATCACATTCACGATCAACCAAAATCTAAAATAGTTGAATTGTTATGATAAATGCAGTAAAGCACAAAAATGTTTCTAAATGCCAGAATGGTTGTTTTGCAGTCATGGTGCCTTTGCAAAAAGTGATAAAACATAATATTCACCCAAATGGCTTCAGAAAATGAAAACACAAACTAAATTTTAGATTTTTTTTCACTTTATTTCATAAATAAAAAAAAACTATAAAAGACTGGTATCACCATAAGGCTGGAGTCACACTAACCAGCGCAAAATACGGTCCGTAGTTTACATGCGTAATACGGATGATTGACCCGTAAATAGTGCTCCGTAGGTCATCCGTAAGCCTGGTGCGGTCGCGTATTTTGCGCATGTCAGCATCCGTATGTAATCCATATGGCATCCGTATGCAATCCGTATGGCGAGATTTTCTCGCAGCCTTGCAAAATGGACATTTAACGGTTTTGAGGCCTATTAACTATTTAAAACATTAGGCTGCACTGTATTTATTGGCTCAGGAACAGGTGGCAGCCTCCATTCTGTCCATTTGTCACCTTGCCTTCACTAGGTGTGTTGCTGTGGTATGTGCAGCATGTCAGACAGTCTGACTTTCACCACAACTGAGCAGGTTCTCTTCAACTGGCTTTTGTCATGGTGCTTTGGCCAACCATACCCAGTGATAGTGGATCCGCGGAGGAGGAGACGCATGTGGGTACATCCACTTTTGAGGCAACGAATCACAAGAGGTCATTTTCACCGCCTCTATTATTCTCTGTGGGAGCATCCTGTCAAATTCTACCAATACTGTCGCATGAGCTTTGCAACATTTGCTACACTCTTGGAGACACTGCGCCCTTGGATAACCTTTCAGGATACAAGGATGCGCAAAGCTATATCTGCAGAGGAGCGACTTGTACTCACAATACGGTATGTACTACACAACCACATTCTCTATGTTCATGATGTGTTGGGCAAAGTTTGAATTTTTGCCTTCATGGAGTAAGTTTTAGGCCCTCATCTTAGTCCACATATGTTTCAACGTACAGACACGAATGTTGGGTGGAATATGGACTGAATATCACTTACTCATTGTGAAAAGCAAGATGTGTGTGTTCTGGCATAGTCAGGTCAATATGTATTGAAATATGGACAAGACTATATCAAGTCGTCATGCCCGAGGTCAGGATGGAAGACTGGTTGAGGATATCAAGGGACTTTGAGGAAGAATGCCAGTTTCCAAATGGTATTGGGGCCCTTAATGGCAAATATATCCAGGGGCGTAATCCGCCCAACTCTGGCTCCCAATTCTTCAATTATAAACAATACTTTTCTGTAGTATTGTTGGCTCTGGCCGACCCTCAATACAAGTTTATAATTGTTGACATTGGGGCCTATGGAAGGACGGGAGACTCTAGAGTCTTCAATACTTCCATTATGGCTCGGCGGCTACGCACCAACCATTTTGATCTACCACCACCACGACAGCTACCAGGCTCCACTCAAGAATCTGTCCCTTATGTTCTTGTGGCAGATGATGCCTTTCAGTTAGCGCGCAATGTCATGAGGCCATATCCCCGGCGCAACCTTCACCACAGGCGCAGGATATGTAACTTGCACCTATCACGTGCTTGGCGACTGGTGGAGTGTTCCTTTGGCATTCTTTGTGGCAAATGGCGGCTACTCCAGTCTGCCATTCAGCTGAGTGAACCAAATGTTAATGAAGTAGTGAAAGCCTGTGTGGTACTTCATAACTTCACCAGGATACATGATTGTTCCTTCTCTGCTGGTGTTGTGCGTAGGCCGGACAATGTGTGTAGGGTGAGACCACCTATCAACCATCAACGTAGACCGATCTTTGGCCTCAATGTTCGTGATCATTTCACTAATTACTTTATGGCACCTCAGGGGGAATCTTCTTGGCAAGAGCATGCTGGATCTATGTTGGCAATGTTGCTTTGATGTGTGTTAAAATATATATATTTCTACCCCTTGTGAATCTCTGACTGTTGCTTTGATTTGGTACGCGTATTTTGATATGGGTTTGGACAATTAAGACAGAGACGTAAAGTGTAGTTGGCCAATTTTTACTTTTGCCTTTTTTGTGGGGTTTTTTTAAGTTTGTAAGGCAAACATATTCTTGCCCTATGAAAAACTTGGGCAATGGCCCAAATTGGGCTTTTGGCATATTTCAACATTGTTGTTCAAACAAAATTATTAACATATCCTACAACATACATAGTGCAATAACAACATTGCAACTGTACACATTTGGAATACAAAGTAAAAAAGAGGAGTTATCCATCATCAAAATGAGCTACACAAGATAATACTAACATTTATTATGAATGTTTTAAAACCATATTAATAAGCCACCATGACAGGCAAGGCTACCTTACGCGTTTCTGACACATATTACATGTCTGTAATAAACACAATAGTTCACCACACTATACTGGGAAAGTCAAAGGATCAAAATAGAAGACTGACTTGATAATACATAGATAGAGCGTGATGGTCTTGAGGCTGTTTGCCTTGATTTTGGAATATAGTTAGCTGGCCTAAATTGGACTAAGAGAATATGGACAGCACGCCTTTTCTATGCATTTTCAAGTGAGTACTCTATTTTGATCCTTTGACTTTGGCAGTATAGCCCCGTGAAATATTGTATTTTTGACAGACATGTAATATGTATCAGAAACACATAAGGTAGCCTTGCCTGTCATGGTGTCTTAATCATATGATTTGAAAACCGTCATAAGAAATGTTATTAGTATCTGTTTTAGCTCATGTTGCTGCTGGATAAAACCTCTTTTTGACTTTGCCTTGGGATTTTAAACACCAGTTCAAACACACTGGACATCTCCTCCCATCAAAACAATTAACAACAGTCATATACAGTATGGGTTTACTAAGTCCATGTTTTAAGCCACTTATAAATTGTGGAATGTTGGGGAAGGAGAAGGCGGAGGAGCAGCCTGTGCTTGCTGCTGACTACTTTGAGCAACATCGCCCTGTGTGGGTGCATACTGTTGCCCATGCTGTTGGTAGTGACCTTCCTCCTGTGATTGTTGGGGGTAGTGGCCATAGTAATACTGCTGAGGGGCATCTTGTTGGGGCTGGTAGGCCCGTGGCTCATACCCACCATGTCGGCCCCAACCAGGTTGGGACCAGCCTCCAACACTGGGTGGGACTAAGTGGCCATATTGGTGGGGTTGGCTAGAGCCAGAAATCTGTTTCTGGTGTTGGGAAGGTTGGGTAGGGGGAGGAAGGGGGTGAGGTGTAGGCCAACGTATTAGAGGATGTTCGGACCCTGCTTGAGCAAGCATCTGTGTGGATGGTCTCATGCGCATTAGATTTCTGGGGGAAAGCTGCCACCTCTCCAGATATTCGAAAAGCTCATATGGGGTATTGGGGGGGGTGCTTGCATCAAGCAGGATCTGAAAACATCCCCTAATACGGAGCCTGACCTCACGGGTAAGGACACGGAGATAAATGGTCAGGCTACTTGAGTAGGCCTCCTCCCCATCATCTGTAGTTACTCTTGATAAATAACTTAGCACCCCTGTGTCCACATTGGTCCTGCTCTCTTGAACAGTGACCTGGCGCCTTCTTCGTGTTCGCTGGGATGTAACAGCAGCCTGTGGGGATACCCTGATATGGCCAGTTGGGCTGCTGCTCAAGTTGCCCAGCTCTTCCAGGATGGGTGATGGGGCAGCAGCAGACCGTCCTGGTGGTGTTGTGTGTTGGGCAGCCAATGGGTTCTCCTGTGATGACTCATCTTCTGCCATCCTTCTTGTAAGGGGAAAAGATGGGCCAGCCACCTCATCCCCTACTGGATCAATTATGGGCTCTGTCTCTGAGGCCATTCCTCGATCCGTAAGGTTGGATTGAGTTCTGTTATGAAATAGAACAGAGGCAAAAATACATCAATATATTTGGCCCTGTAAAGTATTTGTGTAATGTGGTGTGAGGTATCTACTTACGGTCTCAGATCCAGAATTGGGGCGAGGAAGGAGAGCCGGTCGTAATAGATATATTTCCTGTTGACGTATCCCACATCCCCACTCCTGGACTGCTGCTGGCGTTCCCGGCGGTATTGGTCCCGGATGCTTCGCCAGCGTTTCATCACATCTTCCACTGCAATGTGACAGGAATTATTGTCAAATTCACATATTTGAAAAGTCACATTTGCTACCAGTAGTCTAGGCATGGGGCCTTCTGGGGTGTGCTTTCTACCCATGGTGGCATATCTAATTGGGCAGATACACAGGGTCTCTTTAGCTACACTTAATAATTGGTTTGTCTAGGAGGATGAGGAGCTTGTGGCCTAAACCCAAATTATGGCTGTGTGAATCCACGTGTCACATCCAAATCTAACGGCCTCATGAGGCAAAAAGTACATGCACAGGAAGGGGGGTGGTGATTCTATATTCCTTTTTTGTTGTGCGCTAAGGTTACTCATGTTTTGCCTTGTACTTACGAATTTTATGCTGCTCCTCACGTGGTCGGTCACCAAAGTCATGGTACATCTGGCGACAGATGCGCCTCCATGACACCTCCTTTCTTGCCCGGTTTGCATAATTGGCATTGCGTTGGTCCCAGATTTCGGGACGCTCCTGCACCAGGACTATTAACATCTCCACATTTATGTAAGCGGACGCCATGCTGCTGCTGTACTCCGTGGAGGCGTACTTCCAGGATGTCTGGAGCGCTTTTTGAGCTCATTTGCATGTCTAGGCTTCCTGATGATGGATTGGCACATTTCCTGTCACCAGCCAAAAGACCTGCGTATTGCTCGCAGGTCACACGTCTGGTCCGTGTGTAATCCATTTTTTTTGCGCACCCATAGACTTGCATTGGCATACTACGGGCGTAGTACGCTGACAATCGCAGCATACTGCGATTGGCACGAAGTGTAGAATACGGATGAGAAATATACGCCTGGTGCGAGTGACCCCATAGAGAATCATTTGTCCGTGTCTAATGCGTGCTTTTAGCGTCTCTCTCTCAGCCGTATTCCTCGCCAGTGTGACCCCGGCCTAACTGTACAAACCAGGAAAATCAAGGTGCAAGGTCATTTTTACCACATGATGATCTCCACAATAGCACAACCCCCCAAAAAATTGGCAGTATTGTAGGGTATTGATTAGTGTACTGATAGATCCTTCTTTATTTTTCTTTAATTTTCTTCTGCCTAGTATAATCTGTGAAACAAGTGAGTGAACTTCTAATAGTTTGTTTTTTAGAACTATCAAACTGTATTTTTACTTTTTCTTTCAGAGCTATTGACAAGAATGAGGAACAAACTGATCGATACTGAACTATACAATATTTTTCTGCTTTGCACTAAACTTTAAACTTTAAAGAGGGAACATTTTATAATTTATGTCCTGATTCTACCTCTCTGCAGGTAGAATATTACAGGATGAGCCTTTTGCCTGCAAGAAAACTTCCTGGACTTGATGGAGCATGTAACAGCAATTAGTCCAGCAAATGCTGTAGGGAGGAATAAGGTGGATTTTTAGAAAGTGTCACCTTGTTCCAGTGCTAGCCTCTGGGGAACAATTTCACAATTTATTGGATAGGCTTCCAGATCCCAAATTTTTAATGATTTAAATAAATTGTCTCCAATATAATTGCCTTCAGAGAAATAATGAAAAGAAATAGAAAGAAGGAAAGAAAGTAAAAACAAGAATGAGAAAAAAAATATAACTGGTTGGTTAGCTAAGATGTATATTATTTAAAGATAAAATATTAAAGGTTATGTGCCAAAAATTGGAAATTGGATGGTGAGCGGAGTGCTCCTTATATGACTCCAAGTTTAGCATGTGAGGCTTTATTGTGAGAGAATGTTAGTAGTTGTCTGACTAGTCAAGAAAAGTATATGTCAAGTTAATGCCTCCTGTACTCAGACAAGAATTGATAGCAGTTTTTATTCTTCATTGCTGACAGAGGTTAACACGTCTCATTGATAGGATCTGGACGGTTTCCTTTCTCTAGCCTCTGCTGTTATACCGTTCATTCAGTTTCTTGACTGTGCTGTAATAGAAAACACTGTACCTAATTTGTTACAGTGACTGAACAGCTTGTGACATTCACCTATAGGATCACTCCCCACTTTTTTACAGCCCTAGTATTTCCAAATGATTTGTCTTGCCTTGATTCTATTTCTTGGTCTCATTATGGTTGTAAATAAGTAGATGAAATGCTTCAAATTCTCTGGGACAACTGGTTGAAGGTAGCAGTTGATGTCTTTTATTACGATTTATTATACTTTGCTTACATAGCGCAATCCTATTTCGCAGCGCTTTGTAGATATCATCATTGTCCCCATTGGGATTCACAATCTAAATTTCCTAACAGTATGTCTTTTGGAGAGTGGGATGAAACCTGAGGAAATCCATGTAAACATGGAGAAAGAATACAAACTCCTGGCAGATGTTGTCCTTTGTTGAATTTGAACCCATGAGACCACAGTACCGCAAAGCAACAGTGCTATCCACTGAGCCACCGATCTGCCCATTATACGTGCTTGGCAGTCAAAAGGATGGGAAAAACTGAATGATTGGCAAGGGATTCTATGCTATGCAGACAAAAACATCTCACTGACACTGATCAATATCAGAAAGAGATGTCAGCATTGCAGAGAATTATAAATGCCAATTAAAGAGACTGTTGAGTAGAGATGAGCGAATTTGTTCGGATTTTGGCCTTGAATCTGATTTTGACATATTCGTGCCATATTTGAACACTATTCGGGCTGAATCTATGTCTTATGATTGGTTCTGAACATATTCGATAATTTCTACTCCCATTGACTCTAATGATGTTCGGTTGTGTTCAACGAATATTGCAAAAACAATATTCGATTCCGATCATATTCAGAACAGAATCCAAACAAATTCACTCATCTCTACTGTTGATCAATAAAATATTTTCCTTTTTTTTTTACTTTTGTGAGGATAGTTTTACACAGGTGTGGAAAAAATGCTGTAAATGTAAGAATGCTTTCAAAAAGAGAAGTATTAAATCTTTAATGACCGCTGATATGCCTTTTAATGGTGGCAGTTAAGGGTACTTATTCCTCAGTGCCGCTTTTTAATGGTGCTGAGAAATAAGGTTATAGCACCCCACAGCGTTGGAAATAATCCGGGTCTCAGGTACCGGGGGTAGCTGAGACCCTGGAGAACATGATTTGGGTCAATTTTTTTCAGTTCTCAGTGCTGAGATCTCATCTCCCGAGATCTTGGTGTCAAGATCTCCATCTGCGCATGTGCTGCCCTTGGCAGCCATTTTCCCGTAGTCCACCGCATAGGAAACCATGGAACTGCAGGGGCCCTGACCTTTCACAAAATGTCAGAAGAGCCCCCGCAGCAGCACTGGACACCCACAGCACTGAACACCTGCAGTGGCATGCCGCACATCAAAGCACCCCTTCATCCCAGCCTGCAGCAATGCTCCACTCTTGACTCCTCCAGCTGCGACCCTGCTTCACCGCAGCTAGCACCCTCGGTAAGCTATAAGATGCATTGGATTATAAGAAGCACCACCATTTTATTAAAAAAAAGGTTTTTTTTCCTATTTTTCTCCTCAAACTTTGTGGTGCATCTTATAATCTGGAGCGTCCTTTAATCCGCAAAATGCGGTTTATTCAGAGTAAATAAGAATAAGCAGTTATGGAAGTAATTATATGGTCTCTAATGAGGGGTACTATTCTTTTGGAATGATTACATTGTAAAATTTTACTTTATAACACTTAGTGGTATACAGTGGCATGTAAAAGTTTTGACACCCCTGGTCCAAAATTACTGTTATTGTGAACAGTTAAGCAAGTTGAAGGTGAAAGGATCTCTAAAAGGACTAAAGTTAAAGATGACACATTGACACATTCCCTTCAGATTTTAGGTGATTAAAAAAAAATTATAAATATAATAATCTTTATATGGAGCTAACATATTCCGCAGCGCTTTACAGTTTTTGCACACATTATCATCACTGTCTCTGATGGGGCTCACAATCTAAATTTCCTATCAGTATGTCTTTGGAATGTGGGAGGAAACAGGAGTAACAGGAAGAAACCCACACAAACACTGGGAGAACATTCAAACTCCTTGCAGATGTTGTCCTTGGTGGGATTTGAACCCAGGACTCCAGTGCTGCAAGGCTGCAGTGCTGACCACTGAGCCACTGCTCTGTTTATATATATACAGGGTGGGCCATTTATATGGATACACCTAAATAAAATGGCGATGGTTGATGATATCAACTTCCTGTTTGTGGCACATTGCTGTGTGAGAAAGTTCCCACACAGCTTTTGCCATAAAGTGAGACCAGGGACTATTTTTTTACAGTGGCGGAGGAATACAGTACGGAAGGATACCTATCTCCCGTCACTGGATTCCTGGAGCCCCGTAGAGAGCGGTCGCATCAGCTGATGCTGCTGTTCTCCACGAGAGATCGGCGTGGGAGACTCGTGGATTTCTGCGGATCAGGGAGTATATTGGTTGTTTGTTATTTTCATATTTTTTCCTAGATGACACTGGCTTCGGGGATCAAAGTGACAAGTGATGGTGAGTATGTATTCTATGTTATATGTACTGTATGTCTATATGTATTGCATGAATGTATTGTATGCAGTATGTATGTAGTATGTATGCAGTATGTAGTATGTATGTTGTATGTCTGTAGCATGTTGTATGTATGTAGTATGTATGTTGTATGAATGTAGTATATATGTAGTATGTATGTATGTATGTTGTATGAATGTAGTATATATGTAGCATGTATGTAGTATATAGTATGTATGTATGAATGTAGTATATATGTAGCATGTATGTAGTATGCATGTATGTTGTATGAATGTAGTATATATGTAGCATGTATGTAGTATGCATGTATGTTGTATGAATGTAGTATATATGTAGCATGTATGTAGAATATATGTATGTTGTATGAATGTAGTATATATGTAGCAGGTATGTATGTATGTATGTTGTATGAATGTAGTATATATGTAGTATGTATGTAGTATGTATGTATGTTGTATGAATGTAGTATATATGTAGCATGTATGTAGTATGTATGTATGTTGTATGAATGTAGTATATATGTAGCATGTATGTAGTATGAATGTAGTATATATGTAGCATGTATGTAGTATGTAGTATGTATGTATGAATGTAGTATATATGTAGCATGTATGTAGTATGTATGTATGAATGTAGTATATATGTAGCATGTATGTAGTATGTATGTTGTATGAATGTAGTATATATGTAGCATGTATGTAGTATGTATGTATGTTGTATGAATGTAGTATATATGTAGCATGTATGTAGTATATATGTATGTATGAATGTAGTATATATGTAGCATGTATGTAGTATGTATGTATGAATGTAGTATATATGTAGCATGTATGTAGTATGTAGTATGTATGTATGTATGTTGTATAAATGTAGTATATATGTATCATGTATGTAGTATGTAGTATGTATGTATGTTGTATGAATGTAGTATATATGTAGTATGTATGTAGTATGTATGTATGCTGTATGAATGTAGTATATATGAAGTATGTATGTAGTATGTATGTATGTTGTATGAATGTAGTATGTATGTAGTATGTATGTATGCTGTATGAATGTAGTGTATATGAAGTATGTATGTAGTATGTATGAAAAAAGAACAACAAATAATAGAAAGCAGCAAATTCTTATTCTTCAACTGGGAAAGCTTTATTTAATTTCATTTTCATAAAATCAGTAGCTTCGATACTGTATTCTAACAATTTAGATAGATTAAAATTGTGAAAATAGTTGTTGTTGATTTAAAGGTTGAGTGAAAGTTTATACCAGAGTAGGAGTGTAAGAGATGGTGTGATGGGAAGGGGTCGAGAGTGCATTCTTAACATCGAAGAAATACACAGCTGGAAAATATCTCTTGTGACTGAGGGGAAGGAGTCAGTGAGGATTAGCAATTTGTGGTGTGGGAAACTTAAAAAAAATGATACTCTGAATATCATAGTTTACATATATACAGTACTTGCCTCTGATTTTATCTATATGGGAAGAGAAGAGAATCTACAAGTCATCCATACAGTAGTAAGCAGAACCAAATTAAAATGAAGGATATATTGAGAAGCCTTTTTTTATCACTTTATAACTAATTCATACAATCAAAACAAGGGTTAAGAATGACACCGGATAAAACATCAAAGAGTACAAAACATTTTTAAGATTTAAATACTTTATAATGAAATTCCTAGAACTCCAAGGCCATGATATATATCCTGATATAGTTCATAGTTTCAGAAATTATTTCTAATTTAAGTTTATTTACATTTTTAAAATGTAACAATATGAAATAAAGAATTTAAGTGAAAATCAGAAAGCTGTAACACATTGGATACATTATTCAGTTGATATTAGATAGAAACTGCTTGCGCTTCAGGTAAAGTGGTATTGCACAAATCCAAGAAAATAAAGGTACACCAAATAAAACAATCAAATAATCCACCAAGTGGCTGATCACTAACAATCAGATAAATGCACTAAACCAGATGTTAATCATAGATGGTACTACATAGTACCAAAAATACCATCATAAAAGCCCTTTATATGCAGGTCCAACTTAAATACAATATGTAGCCCTTACCTGGTAGTAGTAAATACCGTATTTTTCAGACTATAAGATGCACCGGACCATAAGATACAACCCCATATTTTCAGGAGGAAAATAGGGAAAAAAATTAATGTGTAAAATGGGGGGTCTGCCTTACAGTCCGAATTCAACGTACCAGAAGGATCAGTAGCGCTGGTGGAACGTGGTCACAGGAGGTGGTCGGTGGTCCGGAGATATGACTCACATCTCAGGCTACTTTCACACTTGCGTTTTTTTGCGCTGAGTTTTTTGCGCATACAAATGCATTAAAAAAACGCATACAAACACTACTTTTTTTCCAGCATTTTTTGTGCGCATTAAGAAAAAACGCAGTGTTTGTATGCGTTTTCTATGCATTTTCAATGCGTTTGCGTTTTTTTGGACATTGTCTTCCCACAAAAAGAAATCTAGATAACAATCTTGCAACACACACCACCAATGGGACATCAGTGGCGGTTTGGTATGGTAATATATAGACCCTGTCTGCAGCCGTATTCTTCACATTTGCTTTATGTTTCTCGTGTCAACATGGATCTGCGCTGGAAGAGTTTTCACTTCAACTTGGATTTGGACATCGTGATGGCTAGGGCATATGCAGTTGCTTGCCATGACAAAGGAAGAGAGAGAGACAGCGAAGACGGCAGCGGTGGCGTTTGTGGATACATCTGATTGTTGAACTCTGGGAGAGCCGTGGGGTGTACCTCACCCTCTACAGCGAGCTACAGGCAAACCCAGAGAAATTTACAGATTATATCTGGATATCCCAAGAAATTTTAAGATTTGCTTGCTCGTGTCCAAGAATGCATCCAGACACGGGACACACAGCTCCGTCTTGCGATTCCTCCTGAGGAACGGCTCCTGGTGACATTACGGTACGTAATATTTAAAAACCAAGGGGGGGTGTCTGCATTTTTTTTTTGTGACATGTATTATTCTAAACCTGGCCTAATTATTTTTCGTGAATGTACTAATTTTTTTTTTATTGTTTTAGAAAACCATATACAGAAATATTAATTTTACTCCTTTCTGTGTTTCGCAGATTCCTGGTGACTGGAGAGACCCTATCTTCACTACACTTCCAGTACCGTATTGGAATCTCCACCTTGTCTGGAATTGTTGCGGACACCTGCCGGGCTCTCTGAAACATTCTTTGTCCAGAATTTATGCCCCTTCCCACCTCTGAAAAGAGGATGGAAATTGCTGACAAATTCTGGACAGTATGCAATTTCCCCAACTGTTTGGGGGCGGTGGATGGGAAACACATACGGATCATCAAACCCAAAAGAACTGGATCGGAGTATTACAAAAAGTACTTTTCAACAGTACTCATGGCCATTGCGGATGCTGGATGTATGTTTGTAGCAGTGGACATTGGAGCATTTGGCCGTGGTAATGACTCCCAGGCTTTTATAAACTCAGACATGGGCTGGAGGTTGTATGGCAACTGATTTAATTTCCCTATGCCACGGCCTCTTCCCCACACCGAAGCTCCGCCACTGCCCTTTTTAATGGTTGGGGAAGAGGCTTTTCAAATGTGCGCAAACCTACTGAAACCCTACTCCAGCCGTGACTTGGACCACACCAAAAAAATCTTTAATTACAGGCTGACCAGAGCCAGAAGAACTGTAGAGTGTGCTTTTGGGATTCTTGTTTCCAGATGGCGAATTCTCGGCACAGCCATTAATCTTAAACTTGAAACAGTGGATGAGGTGGTGAAGGCGTGTATGGTTCTTCATAATTTTGTGATGGCTAAAGAGCACCCGACCTTTGAACTCAATGATGCTGCTCCTAACCCATTGCCTGAATTCACTCAGCACCCTCTAAGGTCATCCGTTGAAGTTGGCCAAATGAGAGACCAATTTGCGGCCTACTTTTTCTCTGATGTAGGACGGGTGCACTGGCAAGATGAAATGGTGTAAAAATGTTTTTTGTGTGTATGTTAATAAAAAACCTGTTTTGATACCTATACCGAGTGCACTATGTCTTTTTTTACACTCCATTAAAATAAACAACTTTCCATGTATACCTGTGAATTAATGATGTTCTCACACCTGGGCAGGTAACTACACATACGAGTTAAACTGCAGCATCGCTAGTTTTCGTGAAATATATTGGTATGAAGCGATGCTGCAGGTTAAAAATCATATGTGTATTAACCCGCCCATAATTGATAAATAGTTATGATACTAGGCCTGGGTATTGGCCATAGGCCTGGGTATTGGCCATATGACATGTATTTTACCCATCAGTTGATTGAACACACACTTAGTAAGAGTATGTTGTTAATTACATGGTATATCTATCATCCCCCTGGCCTAGTATAACAATAAGTGAAATGAGGATGGTAAAAACAGCTCATCCTCAAAACACTTAATGACACCTTGCAAAGTTGAAGGCGCATTGTGTGTCTACGGCGCAGTGTGTGTTGGCGGTGCAAAAATATTAATCAAACTTTGTTATGGTAAACCAGAAATTCAAATTTATTTTTAAACAAAAAAATTATAAAAAACTTTATTTTTTTCGGCATTTGGTGGCAGATAGTTGCAAGTTGGGGGTGTGCAGTGAAGATGAACAGTTTATAGTGGATGAAGGTGTTCTAGGGGAAGGTGCAACAAAACTTGTGGGTGAAGGGAGGCCAGTGATGGGAATGGAACTAGACACACTAGGAGGAGAGAACAGAGGTTCAGCGACAGTGGTCCTAAGTGTTTTTTGTCTCCTTAAACTGGCCTGCCTGGGCCTCCTTGGGCCCAATGCCCGCCTTGATTGTTGGCCCCACCTGGAACTTGTGGCAAACAAGGAATGTAGGTCCCCATCTGCTGCTGTGGCTGCTGCTGCTCTGCCTGCTGCTGTGCATGCTGCTGTGGCTGCTGCTGTGGCTCCTGCTGATGCTTTGTGGTGGTGGCAGTGCTTGTCCTTGCAGGAGGACTGGTGGCGGCAGTGATGGTCCATGTTTGCGGAGTGGTGGTGGCAGGGCTAGTACATGTTATAGTGCTGGTGGCAGGGCTGTTCCACATTTGAGGAGTGGCCATGGTGGCTGTGTTCCAAGCATGCATGGGGGTGGCGGTGGTGCTCCATACAGGAGCAGCGCTTGCCATGGTGGTGTTGGTGAAGTGACCAGCAGCACAAGTCGGTAGTGAGTTGAAGCGAGTCAATGATGGCACAGTTGGAAATGACACCACTGACTGCTGCCCATACCGATTATGCTGCATGGCCTGCAAGAAAGCATTGTTGCAGGCCTGCAGCACACTCAGCTGTTGCTCAGGACTAAGGTGTTCCGCTATGCCCTTTTCAATTTTACTAAAAAAATGGTGCGCTGGTCTGTGGAGGTCAGCCTCCAGACGTCAAGGCGTTGTTCAACAGAGTGGAAGCAGTGTTCCATGTGGTTAAAACTAAGTTCCATTAGTGAAAAATCGCTTTCCACTCTGTCTGACAGCCACTTGAGGCTGGCATTAAAGGCCTTGCTCAAGTGCATAAACTTGGGCAAGACATTCCTGTCCAAGGCCCTCTGCTGCTAGCAGGTAGTGCCCGCATAACCAGTGGCAGAGACCAACTGTCCGTGTTGCAGACTTGCAAAGTGCTTCCTGGCTGTAAGATGGCTGAGACGGGTCCGAGGTCATCCAATGAAGGACCGCTTCAGGGCCAGGTTGCAGGGTGCTGCAAATAAAAACCCAAAAATGATAATACTTATGCTCTGGTGGCAAGGACCGGTCTTAGGAACTGCAAAGCTTGATAGTGCCGGTATTGTTCTGGTCCTTGCCGCTGAACCACTGCGAACCTGCCCCTCAGCACGAACATCAGTGTTGAAGCGGTCCTTTATCGAGCGCTAACGTGTTTGGACTTTGTTCACTGTTGGAAAAACAAGCAACATTTAACAATTGTGTATGATGCATGACATATGCTATCACTAAACCCAACAGTGCCATCATGAACAAGAGTCAATGCGGCACTATACAGCAATACAATACCCAAAGCAGTCACTGTTGAGCCAGATGACACTGTTGGGTTTCCTGCTTGAATATATCTAGCATGAAACCCAACAGTGCCATCACGAACAAGAGTCAATGCGGCACAATACAGCAATACAATACCCAAAGCAGTCACTGTTGAGCCAGATGACACTGTTGGGTTTCCTGCTAGAATATATCTAGCACAAAACCCAACAGTGCCATCACGAACAAGAGTCAATGCGGCACAACACAGCAATACAATACCCAAAGCAGTCACTGTTGAGCCAGATGACACTGTTGGGTTTCCTGCTAGAATATATCTAGCTTGAAACTCAACAGTGCCATCACGAACAAGAGTCAATGCAGCACAATACAGCAATACAATACCCAAAGCAGTCACTGTTGAGCCAGATGACACTGTTGGGTTTCCTGCTAGAATGTATCTAGCTCGAAACCCAACAGTGCCATCACGAACAAGAGTCAATGCAGCACAATACAGCAATACAATACCCAAAGCAGTCACTGTTGAGCCAGATGACACTGTTGGGTTTCCTGCTAGAATATATCTAGCACAAAACACAACAGTGCCATCAAGGACAATAGTCACTGCGGCATAACAGAGCAGGGAAATACTAAACGCCTTTTTGGAGGTTGCAGTGGTGCTGTCCCAGCCATCCATCAACGCTGCGGCCACCACATTCCATAGCCGACAGGTCACCACATTGTCCTTGTACAACCGGTCATGGCTGTCTCACAATGGGGCACGCTCCTGGACCAGGTGGATAAGGTGCTCATTATCCAGGTAGACATCTTCATCCCATTGCAGAGCCTAGAAAAAAAACATTCATTAGAATATTTGAATTTTGTGTGAATAAAAAGTTAAAAAAGATCCAGAAAAGAGGAAAGATAGAAGATAAAAAATAAAGGACATTACAAATCATTTGATACATACATTCCGTATCACCACCGGGACTTGGCTTGGCTGCTCATGCTGTTTGCCCTCACTAGTCACGTCCGCTGAAGATGACGATATCTGAAAAAAAAACAACAAACATTAGAGATTTTGAGAATCAGCAGATATACTTACCAAACACATGGAAATAATCACCTCATGGTCTGCTTGCACCAGTTCCTGCCGGGATGGTGAATATTCAGATTCCGAAGACATACTGCATGTAAAAATAATACAAAGCATTAGTACATATCCAATTTAAAAGGACAGGAATACATTTTTAGATGTAATAATACTCACATTCTTGCCGCTGAAGCTGGAATTGAAAATTGTGTCTTCTTTTGCAGTCTGTCTGCTCTCCATGCTGTCTCTGTAGTTGTGGTACAGTTCTGGCAGACACCTACTTTTATACAGACATGAAGTTTTTGTAGTTGGGGATTTTTATAACTTGTCTAACCAATGGACACCAAAAAAACGCATGCGCAAAAAAACCGCATACGCGCACGTATGCGCACCCATAGACAATAATGTTAATTTTTTGCTCAAAACATGCCCATACGTGCACATGCATTTTTTTTAAGCGGTTGGGCAGACCAAAAAATGCAACATGTAGCGTCTGGAAATTTTGGACGCACATCTTAAAAAAAAGCAACGCACAAAAAACGCATACGTGCGCATGCCAATGCGCACGTATGCACACCCATGTTAAATATAGGTAAAAAAAATGCATGCGCGCGTATGCGCAAAAATGCAGCACAAAAAAATGCAAATGTGAAACCAGCCTCAGACTGGTGCAGCAGGTTCGGCAGTGCTCTGTGGTGCAGGGGCTGCACTGGCATTTTGTGAAAGCCTGGAGGCCCCCGCACATCCATTTCTGCAATGCAATGGCTTTCACAAAATGCCAGCGGAGCCCCCTGCACAACAGAACACCGACAAACCTGTCACACCAGCCTGGGAAGGCTGACTCCTGCTACCACCACACTACTTGTAAGTACAGTATATTCTGACTATAAGATGCACCCCCATTTTCCCCTAAATTTTTGGGGAAAAAAGTGCATCTCATTGTCCAAAAAATACGATACATGTTGTTTAATAATTTATTCAAAGATCTTTCCTGTAATTTTCTGCCTGCATTTTCTTTCCTTTTTTGAAGATAGGGACAACATTTGCTCTTTGCCAATCTTCTGGAACCCTAGGATGTAATTCATCCTGACCAGGAGATTTAAATTCATTTAAATTAGTGCTCCATCACCATGCCTCTGTTTATAGATAGTGTGGATTCTTTTATTAACTTGTTGTTACAATTGCATTCTTAGAGAACACAGATGCAAATTAAGAATTTAAAAGTTTGGCCTTCTCAACATCATTTTTGACCAATTAACCCTTTTCATCCTGTAAAATTCCTATAGCATCTTTGACTTTTCTTTTGCTTTAGACAAACCCCCCAAATCCCTTTTTACTGGTTTTAGTGTCCCTTACAAGCCTCACTTCATTACTAACTTTAGCTTTTCTTTAGTTCTGTTGTTGTTTTGCTCTCACAGCATTTGAAAAACTTCCAGTTAAGCCAAGAACAGAAGTGATCTAAGTGATATGAATACTCCGGGTAGAAACCATCCGGTGGGTTTGGCCCTGCAGACTTTTCATATTTGGCTAAAAAAAAAACCTTTATTTTTCACTCTCTTGGTTTAGGAAAGTAGTGTTTTCATTAGGACATACACTAATTTTAGTTGTAAAAAATTCAAGTGTCCAACATCAAAACTAGTTTCTACATCAAAGTACATACTAAAGGCACTAAATTCAAGATGGCTACACTAAATGTTAGTTCACAAATAAATATTAAGCAGAGATAACAATAATAAGCCTCACATTAAATGGTGGCATCCAAGGGGCACATCATCACATAGAAAGTCTAAAGTTGGCACTTTAGGTGTATGACAGTGATCCAAAACCAACATTTAACTCAATAATAGTCATGAAAAATTAACAACACAAACATACAGTATAAGGCTACTGAAATGAAGCCAAGGCCAGTGTATTTCAGCCTTTGTCCTCTTGCCTCCTTGAGACAAAGACTCAAACAAAATGAAAAGTGAATTCATTTTTGTACAATTCCTATATTTTCCTCTTCCAAAATGCCATCCACCGTGACAGCCTGTTATTTTATCTCAAATATGGCTATTTATAAAAGTAGATCATTGCTTAAATGTCAATACCAATTGGCACCAGTTTTTTTCCCACAGCATGCTGCTAAATTATGGATTCTCCTTCGGCAACAGATTTATAGACATTCGAATCACGGAAACATATATCAAGTTCTGTCGTCTATAGCAAAAAGTAAATATATTGAGTACAAAATTGCAAAAAAAAACCTGTTTCATAGATGGCTAAAAAACATAATGCAGCTATAGCAAGCTATCATCGATTCTATTTCACTGTCTCGAGTTCTTACAGGCTAGTATGTTCAATTGTCTAGTTTCACTTATTACCTTTACAATTGATTTAATTAAATAGAAACCTCTTCCAATACAATGCTTCCATTCCTTGCATAGATTCTCAATTACAAGACAAATACGACAAATTAAACCATGAAGCATCACAAAATCTTGCCGTTTTAAACGAAATTATTGGTAGTTTTCCCATATTACCTCGTTTTAAAAGAATCTATTAATTTTAGTCACCACTATACAGAGAAATAAAGTTTTTGTGTACAAATTGTGTGCAGCATTGCGTCTATGCTTTTGAGTAGTGGTTCTATTTTCTTTTGTTTTATACTAATAGTTATCCTTTTGAACCTCTCCAATAATCTAAGTAATACTTACCACACATGCCAACTATTCGAGATACACCTTCTGTATAAAAGCAATTATTAGAATAGAAAATGTAAAACATCCTTCACTTTACATGTATTTATTTATTTATTTTTTCTCTTAGTATGGTTATTTTACTATTGCTTATTATGTACTGCTATAGTCTTCATAGTTCATAGTTGTTATCGTTGGAAAAAGCTACATAACAGCTATGCATAGGAAGACAAAACCCCAAGAGGCAGATGCTAATGAGGCAATTGCTCCATATTAGGGGGAAATTTCCATCGTGACTCAATCAATGGATCAACATCCCAGATGCAGAACTCTAGTACACACAACCTGTAATATCATCTGTCACGACTGTCACGCCGCGTTCACCTGGGGGCGGGACCTCGGCCCCGACGTCACATCTTCCGGAGCCGCGGCCACTCCGGGGGTCCCGTCGGGTGCGCACGCGCACCTCTCGTGCTTAGGCTTTTGTGTGCACTATGTTCTGTGTTCGCACGCATGCTCTTCTCAGTTCTGTCTCCAAGCCTGTCCTCTCTATGGTATCGGAGGACTTGACCCGGAAGCCCTAGTGATCATGTGCTATATCAGGCTACCTCTTCCTATGGGAGGTGCCTGATTATTGTTGTACTTCCTGGCTTGGTCTGCCGTGTCCCTGCCTGGCTGTGCACTGTATTCGGGTCCTCTGCCTTGTACTCTATTGTGCCTCTTGGCACACGCTCTGAACCTGTACTCTGATTTGTACTCTATTTTGCCTCTTGGCACATGCTCTGAACCTGTACTCTGCCTTGTACTCTGCTGTGACTCTTGGCACACGCTCTGAGCCTGCACTCTGCCTTGTGCTCAGTTGTGCCTCCTGGCACGCACTCTGATCCAGTGCTCTGTCTTATACTCAGATGTGCCTCCTGGCACACACTCTGATCCTGTGCTCTGTCTTATACTCAGTTGTGCCTCCTGGCACACACTCTGATCCTGTGCTCTGTCTTATACTCAGTTGTGCCTCCTGGCACACGCTCTAATCGTGTGCTCTGTCTTATGCTCAGTTGTGCCTCCTGGCACACACTTTGTTTATGTACTCTGTTACACCTCCTGGCACACCTGCTGCCTAACTCAGTAATCTGACGTGTGCCTTTGCACGCATCCTGCTTTGCTCACACCCGGACGTACTAGTCGCTGCACGCCATACGTGCTCTCATGTACCCGTCTTGCACTATCCTGTATCTAGCGCACTCCCGTGTACACGCCTTGTACCTTGTTCCAGAGTACACTGTTATGAATGAGTCACCGTAGGAGGCAAAAGCAGAAATACAAGCTAAGTCCAGAAAACCAGAGAAGTTGGCAACTATCAGATTGCAGACCCCGGAACCTATCAACACAACTAGCAGTAGCCGTGGGGGGTTCCTACGATGCCCTAGACCCCTCGATCACAGCCGGAGAAATACATAGGCCTAAAGAAAGAAAGGGGAAATCTAAACTGCCCCAGAGCAGACCCCAAAGCAATAGGCAGCCCCCAACATATAATGACGGTGAAGTAAGATGAAAATACTAACACAGACAGAAAGATAGATTGAGCAAAGACGGGGCCCCAAAACTACCTAGATAGGAAAGGACAGGAAGACTGCTGTCTGCAATCTGCCAAAACCCTATCAAAGACATAAGCCAACCAGCTGATATGAAAAAGGCCCTGAAGCAGCTAGGCTTCAAAAACTGAATCAGCACTCAGGTATTTTCAGAAGACAAAGCTAAATGAATTCAGCACACCCCAGCAGGGAATGGCAGAAATCCAGAAAAACAAAGCAAAAACAAAGTCAAAGCACAAAAGCAAAAGGCCGAGCAGCAAACTTAGCTTTGGAGGAGCAGGAATTCAGACTGGTCTCCAAGGATCCCACAGAGAAATCACCCGCAGGGCAGAAGGGCGTCGGCAGCCTTATATCCAGTCCGTAACTCCACTCAGCCAGTCATCATCATCAGCCTCAGGTGTTTGACAATCAGGCTCACTACCTTTCTTTACCAAAAGAGGGAGTTCCACGGGCCTCAGTAATGAAGGGGAAAATGAACTCACAACAGTACCTCCCCCTTGAGGAGGGGTTACCGAACCCTCAACTACGCCACCAGGGAGATCAGGGTGAGCCCGATGAAAGGCACGCACCAATCGTTTGGCATGAATATCAGAGGCAGAGACCCAGGAATTATCCTCCTGACCATAACCCTTCCACTTAACCAAATACTGGAGTCTCCGTCTAGCCAGACGGGAATCCAGTACTTTCTCTACCTCATACTCCATGTTACCTTCAACCAATACAGGGTCTGGAGGTGCCACCCCCGGAACAACAGGTTCAACAAACCTCTTCAACAAAGATTTATGGAACACATTATGGATTTTAAATGTGACAGGAAGAGCCAAACAAAAAGAGACCGGATTAATAATCTCCACAATCTTGTAAGGTCCAATAAATCTAGGCATAAACTTAGGAGAAGCCACCTTCATAGCAATATTTTTTGATGATAACCACACCATATCACCAACCTTAAACTGGGGACCAATGGTCCTATGTCGGTTGGAAAACCGCTGGGCCTTTTCCTGGGAGAGAGATAACTTATCCACCACTTGGTCCCAGATCTGGTGCATTCTCTCCACCACAGTGTCAACACCTGGGCAGGCAGAGGGCTCCACCTGCCCTGAAGAAAATCGAGGATGAAACCCAAAGTTACAAAAAAAAGGTGACATCAAAGTGGCAGAACTAGCTCTATTATTCAAAGCAAATTCGGCCAAGGGCAAAAATGAAACCCAATCATCCTGATCAGCAGAAATAAAACATCTCAAATATGACTCCAAAGTCTGGTTTGTTTTCTCTGTCTGCCCATTGGTCTGAGGGTGAAAAGCAGAAGAGAAGGACAACTGAATTCCCAGCCTGGAACAGAAAGTTCTCCAAAATCTAGACACAAACTGGACTCCTCTGTCAGATACAATGTTCTCAGGAATCCCGTGCAAACGAACCACCTGTTGTAAAAACAGGGGCACCAACTCAGAGGAAGACGGCAACTTAGGGAGTGGTACAAGATGAACCATCTTAGAGAACCTATCACAAATCACCCAAATAACAGTCATCCTCTGAGAGACAGGCATATCAGAGATGAAATCCATTGAAATATGGGTCCATGGCCTCTTGGGGACAGGCAGATGCATTAACAAGCCACTAGAGTGAGAACACGATTTAGACCGGGAGCACGTCCCACAGGACTGCACAAAATTCCTGACATCACGAGACAAGGAGGGCCACCAAAAAAAACGACTCACCAGATCTCTAGTACCAAAAATACCTGGATGACCAGCCAAAGCTGAGCAATGAACTTCAGACATCACTCTCTTCTTCCACTGGTCAGGAACATACAACTTTCCACTGGGACAACGCTCAGGTTTGTCCTCCTGGAACTCTTCCAGAGCACGTCTCAAATCGGGCGAGATGGCAGAAAGAACTACCCCTTCGCCTAAGATGGTAGCAGGCTTGGTCACCACAGGAGAATCAGCAAGGAAGCTCCTAGAGAGGGCGTCTGCCTTGACATTCTTTGTTCCAGGAAGAAAAGAAACCACAAAATCAAAACGTGTAAAAAACAAGGCCCACCTAGCCTGTCTAGGGTTCAAGCGCTTAGCCGACTCTAGGTAAATCAAATTCTTGTGGTCAGTGAGGACCACGACTTGATGCTTAGCTCCCTCCAACCAATGTCTCCACTCCTCAAATGCCCATTTCATGGCCAACAGTTCCCTATTCCCCACATCATAGTTACGTTCAGATGGAGAGAACTTTCGGGAAAAGAAAGCACAGGGATTCATTTTAGATGTTACACGATCCTTTTGGGACAAAACAGCTCCTGCACCAATCTCAGAAGCATCCACCTCTACCTGGAATGGAAGTGAGACATCAGGTTGCCGCAAAACCGGGGCGGAGGTGAATCTTCGCTTCAGCTCCTGAAAGGAAGAAACAGCCTCCGGAGACCAATTCAACACATCAGCACCCTTTTTAGTCAAATCAGTCAATGGCTTGGCAATACTAGAAAATTTTGCTATAAATTTCCGATAAAAATTAGCAAAACCCAAAAACTTCTGGAGGGCCTTCAAAGAAGTGGGTTGAACCCAATCGTGAATGGCCTGTACCTTGGCCGGGTCCTTTTCAATAGTTGACGGGGACAAAATAAATCCCAAAAAATAAATCCTCTGTACTCCAAAAAGGCATTTAGATCCCTTGACATACAGGGAATTCTCCCTCAAGATCCGGAACACAGTCCGAATATGTTCCACATGAGAATCCCAATCCTTGGAGAAGATCAAAATATCATCCAGATAGATAATCAAAAATTTATCGACAAAATCTCGGAAAATATCGTTCATGAAGCACTGGAAGACAGAAGGGGCATTAGTGAGCCCAAAAGGCATCACCAGGTACTCAAAATGTCCCTCCGGAGTATTAAACACCGTCTTCCATTCATCCCCATGCTTAATGCGAATAAGATTATACGCCCCCCTGAGGTCAAGCTTGGTAAACCAGCAAGCACCTTTAACTCTGGAGAATAGATCAGAAATCAGGGGTAACGGATACTGATATTTAACAGTAATTTTGTTGAGGGCACGATAATCAATACAAGGTCTTAATGATCCATCCTTTTTGGCTACAAAAAAAAACCCGGCACCTAAGGGTGACGAGGATGGTCTAATATGACCCTTCTCCAACGCCTCCTTAATATAGGATCACATAGCCTCGTGCTCGGGTACAGATAAATTGAAGAGCCGACCCTTGGGAAATTTACACCCCGGGCTCAGTTCAATTGCACAGTCATAACTCCTATGAGGAGGCAGAGACGCAGACTCATTCTCACTAAATACATCATAAAAGTCCGCCAAATAATCAGGAACATCATGCGACTGAGGAGAGGTGGAAAACACCGGAGCCTCACTAAAGGCACACCGACAACCCCAACTCACCACAGACACAGATTTCTAATCCAAAACTGGATTATGAATCTGTAACCAGGGAAACCCCAGAACAATAGTATCATGCAGATTATGCAACACCAGAAATCTGCAATTTTCTTGATGGTCTGGGGCGACCCGCATTACCACCTGGGTCCAAAACTGGGGTTTATTTTTAGCCAAAGGAGTAGCATCAATTCCCCTCAAAGGGATAGGCGTCTGCAGAGGTGTCAACGGAAATCCACAACAAGGCCCACCTAGCCTGTCTAGGGTTCAAGCGCTTAGCCGACTCTAGGTAAATCAAATTCTTGTGGTCAGTGAGGACCATGACTTGATGCTTAGCTCCCTCCAACCAATGTCTCCACTCCTCAAATGCCCATTTCATGGCCAACAGTTCCCTATTCCCCACATCATAGTTACGTTCAGATGGAGAGAACTTTCGGGAAAAGAAAGCAAAGGGATTCATTTTAGATGTTACAGGATCCTTTTGGGACAAAACAGCTCCTGCACCAATCTCAGAAGCATCCACCTCTACCTGGAATGGAAGTGAGACATCAGGTTGCCGCAAAACCGGGGCGGAGGTGAATCTTCGCTTCAGCTCCTGAAAGGAAGAAACAGCCTCCGGAGACCAATTCAACACATCAGCACCCTTTTTAGTCAAATCAGTCAATGGCTTGGCAATACTAGAAAATTTTGTTATAAATTTCCGATAAAAATTAGCAAAACCCAAAAACTTCTAGAGGGCCTTCAAAGAAGTGGGTTGAACCCAATCGTGAATGGCCTGTACCTTGGCCGGGTCCTTTTCAATAGTTGACGGGGACAAAATAAATCCCAAAAAATATATCCTCTGTACTCCAAAAAGGCATTTAGATCCCTTGACATACAGGGAATTCTCCCTCAAGATCCGGAACACAGTCCGAATATGTTCCACATGAGAATCCCAATCCTTGGAGAAGATCAAAATATCATCCAGATAGATAATCAAAAATTTATCGACAAAATCTCGGAAAATATCATTCATGAAGCACTGGAAGACAGAAGGGGCATTAGTGAGCCCAAAAGGCATCACCAGGTACTCAAAATGTCCCTCCGGAGTATTAAACACCGTCTTCCATTCATCCCCATGCTTAATGCGAATAAGATTATACGCCCCCCTGAGGTCAAGCTTGGTAAACCAGCAAGCACCTTTAACTCTGGAGAATAGATCAGAAATCAGGGGTAACGGATACTGATATTTAACAGTAATTTTGTTGAGGGCACGATAATCAATACAAGGTCTTAATGATCCATCCTTTTTGGCTACAAAAAAAAACCCGGCACCTAAGGGTGACGAGGATGGTCTAATATGACCCTTCTCCAACGCCTCCTTAATATAGGATCACATAGCCTCGTGCTCGGGTACAGATAAATTGAAGAGCCGACCCTTGGGAAATTTACACCCCGGGCTCAGTTCAATTGCACAGTCATAACTCCTATGAGGAGGCAGAGACGCAGACTCATTCTCACTAAATACATCATAAAAGTCCGCCAAATAATCAGGAACATCATGCGACTGAGGAGAGGTGGAAAACACCGGAGCCTCACTAAAGGCACACCGACAACCCCAACTCACCACAGACACAGATTTCTAATCCAAAACTGGATTATGAATCTGTAACCAGGGAAACCCCAGAACAATAGTATCATGCAGATTATGCAACACCAGAAATCTGCAATTTTCTTGATGGTCTGGGGCGACCCGCATTACCACCTGGGTCCAAAACTGGGGTTTATTTTTAGCCAAAGGAGTAGCATCAATTCCCCTCAAAGGGATAGGCGTCTGCAGAGGTGTCAACGGAAATCCACAACGTTTAGCAAAATCCAAGTCCATTAGGTTTAGGGCTGCTCCCGAATCCACAAAAGCCTTGGCGGAAAATGTGGACAGGGAGCAGATCAGAGTAATAGCCAGAAGAAACTTAGGTTGAACACCCCCAACAGAAAACGTGTGTGCAAAGCGTTTCTCTCGTTTGGGACAGACAGAAATAATATGCGAGGCATCTCCACAGAAAAAACACAACTTATCACGCCCTCTGAACTACTGACGCTGCTCTCTGGAAAAAACTCTATCACATTGCATAGGTTCAGACATTTGTTCAACAGGTGGCAACACCTCTCGTGCAGCTTTGCGTTCGCGCAAACGCCGATCAACCTGAATGGCTAATGACATA